>NW_019944797.1:95490-109459 GCF_002910315.2 Salvelinus sp. IW2-2015 | reverse complement strand
CGATGTGTCGCGATCCCCATGCGACTCTGCTTCCACACTTCCCATAAGCCAAGTTTTAAGAATAAATGATTCACTATAGCAACGTTTTAGGGCAACGAATGAAAGAGTTCATTCAAAGACAATTTAATAAAAAAAAAGTAAAAATGTTTTTGAAGTATTGTTTTGGTTTTATTTTGTTTTTCGAATGATATTGGTAATCTAGTCCATTACGAGTCTGTCCACCTATATGTCCTCTGTATATATTAAGTCACAGGAGCCTGGACAATAAGTTCTGCCAAGTCATAGACCCCTCCAAACAAGCACATTCGTAGCACTCCTAGTGCATGTGACAAGCAGTAATCACCGTTATCATATACGTGGGAAAATAGTTAATACTTCGTTGGCTCATACTGCACGAACATCTCTTGTTCTCATTGGATATAGTTCTTGTCATTCATGGAGCGAAACTCACAAGAGAGCGCCCCAAACCAATCTGGTATGGATCCGGTAACTGAAGCATACGACTTCAATCGATTGGTATTAATAACTAGATAACAGTATGAAAGAGTCTAAACCAAAGAGTTCACTAAAGAATGGCTTAAACCAAGTCTGTAAGAGAAGCATGGATGATGGAGCCTGCGGCAGTGCTACGCGCGGGGCCTCCCTCTACGAACTGCTATAATGACTTCCTACCCATCAAACACCGTTCCTCTGCACCTGCTCCAATCTTCGGTATACAGAACAATACGTCATTGGACCCACTACAACTACACAAGTTCAGAGCCTCCATACAACCGTATTCGGGAGGGGTTAAACCCTAAGCCATACCTTCCTGGTATTTGGCTACTGCTTACATCACTTGGAAAATGCGTGGTTCAATAGCCACTGGACCAATAGAAGGTTCCACCTGCCATGTATCTATGCCAGGTAACGTGTTGTTTTGTCCACATCCACCTTCCCTTTTCTCAAGAGGAAACTTTATTACATGATAACTTTATAAGAACTTAACAAAAAATGTATTACAATAACATACCTCAAAAAACCACCATTAGCAAATCCATAATTTTGCATATTTCTTCCTCGTTTAACCTGACTCGGTCGACCGCTGGCCCGTGGTTCACTACATGGTCAACACTCACATGTCTGTCGGACAATACACGAGACTTTAACCCAATACTCTGGTTCGGAGGAAGAGGTGTCTTATCACACATTAAGCCCCGCCCCTCATTCAAAGCCATTGGCCCATCCGTCACGAAAACGCCACGTAACATGGTGTACAATGAATACCATTATCCTACGTGGCATATATGATTGTCGGATGGATGCTTTGCTCTGATTGGGGCTGGGCGTTAGGCAGGTGCGCGGGTCCCCCGGTCCGGGGCTGGAACGATGGCTTCTGACCGTGTCCACGTCTTCTTCTCTTACTCCAATCTTTACATCCTGTGCTGCGTTCCGTTTCAGCGGCGGCTCTTCCTCGCTCATCGTCGTTTCCTATCTGCCGCGCCTTCCTACGTTGCGCACTAAACCATCGTCCAACGCGCTCGGTAAGGATCAAGGAAGTCTCCAAAGGCCTATTTTTTTTTTGTCTTGCTCAGAATATCTCCATTACAGTTTACTTATTTTTTGCGCGTGCGCTCAAGGAGCAGTCACTATTGTACGATCGCGTCCTTCAATTCGCTTGTTGGTGCCTTTGCTTTTTCCCTTCCTTCCTGTTCGAGCCTAGATTCATCGCTGTTTTTTGTCTGCTTCGCGCCTTGATGGCTCTCAAAGGCGGACTACTCCTGGGCGGCCATGGTGAATTCCTGCTCCTCAACCCATAATATAGGTCACCCAGACTCAGCAAAGAGAGCGCGCGCAATGTTACAAACTGCTTTGCCGCCCGGTGTCCTCATGTAACAAGGACGCGCAGTTGAAAGGAATGGGGAATCCGTCCGGAGTGTATGTTCTCAGTTAAGTACGGAGTGTCATCGCACATAGCTGAAGGCCTGGCAGACGACGATTCGTCTCGGGACACATCACGGGCTCATCATCCCTATCAGATCTCTCATATCCTTTTTTTTCCCCAAACTCGGCATAGGTCTATGAAGATCCTAAGTGGAACTCTTATTGACAGGGAATTCCTATAACAGGACAACATAAGTCTCCTGAAAAGAAGGCCTGTAGGACGTTGGGCAAGATCTTTTGAGAGTAACCAGCAGAATTAGGGCTTTGTCCCTCAAGTAATTGGATCTATGGAGAAACTCAAGAAAGGTGGACAACAGGAGTGCTCAAATGCCACCTGTAAAACTGCATCAACTCCTTGGCAAATCCATCGCCATGGTCTCCGCAGACTAGCCTACCTCTATACCCTCTGCCAATAACTTAACCATAGAGCAAACCCTCAAAAGACAGGGAGAATCAGATTGCGACCTATTATATATTCTACAGTTTTTTGAGGGGGAGTATCACTCAACATATATCTCTCAGACAGTCTGATGTGGTCGCACTTGCAGGCAATATCACTCACATAAAAGACCTGGATGTTTTTAATGAAGGATTGTACTAAATCATCAACCAGGGGAAATGAAAAAATGTGAAATTAGCACTCTTCTGTACTTCCCAAAACCGTTCCAGATACTGATTTTGCACTAAGTTAACTTCTGGCATTGAGAGACATTTGAAAGCCGTGGGTATTAAGATTGTGGACCATTCTGTTCTAGAACCTAAGACTTGTACGGACTAAACCAGTTTGATCTTTGTTGTGGCGAGGTGGCCTCGGTACCTTTTCACCCAACGTGTTTCTTTTTGTTTGTTTGAAATGCCATAAAGAAGTGCATAATATATCAATATATATCAATAGTGCCTGGACCACCTAAACATGGAACTTGCTGGCTCGAAAGTCCATGTTGTGGCTGTCGGTCCCACAATGGCACCCAGGTTTCCCTATACTGTTGCGGCAGACTGTTTTGTACATTTGTGCGATATTCAGTCTTGAAGACCCGGTGTGATTAACCCTCGTCAACAAGCTTAACATATCATGTCCAATACAATAAGCCTACCTACATGACTGTTATTCCGTTGTTGTTCCCACCCCTCATTCGCCCGTCTCCCTATCATTTAACCGCCCCTGAATTCACCGCTCCGGTTTGCGCCATCTTCACACACTACACTACAAACACAAACTCACTAGAGATTGTACCATACGTTAAAACTAACCACCATCGTTTGCATGCACCTAACATTGTGTACCTATGAGGAGATGCCCTAAACAATAGTATCGACACAGATGCTTGGTGAGGCGTAGGACGGCGTCAGTTAATAATTGGCGGAAGCGAAATAAAGGTAAGGTTTACAAGTCCATATAAAACCACATAAAAGTGTTTTATATCAGTCCTTCATCAACGCTGTTCAACCATTACATATTAGCCCTCCTCCCCATCGGTCCACACCACCTTGTGATAGGATATAATTGAGAGAAAATCTCACACGTTAGTGCATGTAGCTGTACTGTGTTCTAGCTTCACCAGTCAGTGGAAACTATTTCTGTCCTGATTGGTAATCATACTCAAAGGTCCATCACACACGCATCACATAACATGAAACACTACTATATAGAATGTCACCATTGAACCGGTCTAGCTATCCTGCAGCTAGGCAGTTTGATGGACTGTTCTTCACCAACAAAGGACTGTCATGCAGTCCTTCGGTTCCCTTTGTGTACTGAAGCCGATAAGAACCACTGTCAGCTTGGGGCCTCTGCTTGAATGACCTTGTTGATACCGATAAAACCAACAGATCAACAATTACAGTTTACAATCCTAACCGCTAAGTCGCATCAGCTAGCTGCATGGCGTTACGTAGACAAGAACTACTTGCCAGCTATAAACAAGAATCAATGTGGAAGAAACACAATTTATACAGTGGCATTTCAAGTTAACACAACCATGGACGCCATTGACACATATGTTATTACTGGCTTTAGAGAGGGTTTTCCTATACAGTCTATGACCTGAATGTATATTTTTCTACATTTAAACTGGYCATGTCATCTAGCAATTCAAAAATAAAACGTGTTCTGTATTCGGRTGGATGAATGAGATGGTACACCATACTTTTGTACTGTATGTTGTGTATTGAGCAATTTATTTTTGTATTTCTAAAGGAATTTGTTAGGGCTTGTACTWTGTACTGTAAAGTATATGCTTTTTGTACTACAGGAAAAAGGTTCTACCATTATTAAAACAACTGTTTTCTGACAAATCTRATTATAARGTTGGTGTTCACTCTCCAGGATTATGCATGCRCAGGTGTACAGTGTCTTCAGAAAGTATTCAAACTCCTTGACTTTTTCCACATTTTGTTGTTACAGCCTGAATTTAAAATTGATTAAATTGAGGTTTTGTGTCACTGGCCTAAACACTGGCCTCATAATGTCAAAGTAGAATTATGTTTTACTAATTAATTCCAAATTAAAAGCTGAAATGTCTTAAGTCAATAAGTATTTTACTCCTTTGTTATGGCAAGCCTRAATAGGTTCAGGAGTAAAAWTGTGCTTAACAAGTCACATAATAAGTTGCATGGACTCTCCAATAAAAGTGTTTAACATGATTTTTGAATGATGACCTTATTTCTATACCCCACACATCAAGGTCCCTCARTCCAGCAGTGAATTTCAAACACAGATTCAACCACAAAGACCATGGAGGTTTTCCAACACCTCGCAAAGAAGGGCTCCTACTGATAGATGGGTCAAAATAAAAAAGCAGAGGAAAACCTGGTTGTCTGCTTTCCAACAGACACTGGGAGACAAATTCACCTTTCAGCAGGACAATAACCTAAAACACAAAGCCAAATCTACACTGGAGTTGCTTACTGAGAAGACAGTGAATGTTCCTGAGTGGCCTAGTTACGGTTTTGAATTAAATCAACTTAAAAATCTACGGCAAGACTTGAAAACGGCTGTTTAGCCGTGATCAACAACCAACGTGACAGAGCTTTTAAATGTTTAAAAAAATGTTAACCTTTATTTAACTAGACAAGTCAGTTAAGAACAAATTCTTATTTATAATAACGGCCTACACCGGCCAAACCCGGACGACGCTGGGCCAATTTTGCGCCGACCTAGGGAACTCCCAATCACAGCCGGTTGTGATACAGCCGGMCGTAAAATATTGTACTATCCAGTTATTCAAAGCTCTTAGAGACTTACCGAGAATGACTCACAGCTGTAATCACTGCCAAATGTGATTCTAACAGGGGTGTGCTTATGTAACTGAGATATTTATGTATTTAATTTTCAATACATTTGCTAAAATGTCTGAAAACATGTTTTCACTTTGTCCTTATGGGGTGTTGTGTGTAGATGGGTGAGAAAAACAACAATTCAATACATTTTGAATTCAGGCTGTAACACAACAAATCGTGGATAAGTCAAGGGGTATGAATACTTTCTGAAGGCACTATGTGTGNCTCCGGCAGACTAGCCTACATCTATAGCTCTCTTCTGGCCAATGAACTAAGCCTAAGAGCAAACCCTCAAAAAGACAGGTGAATGATCTATGATTGCGACAGATATAGCTACAGGTGTTTTTGATGAGAGCATCAAGTTCAGACATATATCTTTCTTCAGCAAGTCTGTAGTGGTGCACTTGCAGCAATATCACCACATCAAAAGACTGATGTTGTAAGAAGGATGACTAAACATCAAGCCMGGTGGAAGAAATGAAAATGTGAATTAAGCAACTTTTCTTGTATTCACAGAAACCTTCCAGAACTGATTTGCACTAAGTTAACTCTGCATTGAGAGACCATTGAAAGCCGTGGATTAAGATGGGACATTCTGTTCTAGAACTAAGACTGTAAACTGGACATTCCAACCATGTTGAGTTGTTGTGGCGAGTGTGCCTCGGTTTACTTCACCCAACGTTTTCTTTGTTGTTGTTTGAAATGCCATAAAGAAGGCATAATAYGGACATAATAATAATATGCCTGTGGACACCTGGACTTCGCTGGCTCGAAAGTCCATGTTGTGCCTGTCTGTGTCCCAAATGGCACCCTATTCCCTATATAGTGCGCAACTTTTGACATTTGGGATACAGTCTGAGACGCCGGTTGTGATAACCCCATACAGCTACATACAGTGTGCCCAAACAGAAGCCTATACAGGAAGTGGATGCTGTGTTGTTCACCCACCAGTTGCTCTTTAAAACACAAACACACAATGGAAACCTACGCATGCACCTAAACATTGTGGTACCTGGATGTGGAGGGAGATGCCAAACAATATTAAGATCACAGGATGCTGGTGAGGGGAGAATGGCTCATAATAATGGCTGGAATGGAATAAATGGAATGGTGTTAAAAGTCATATAAACCACCATAAAGTGTTTTATACCGTTCCATTAACTCTGTTCCAGCCATTACTATAAGCCCCTCCTCCCCAATTAAGGTGCCACCAGCCACCTGTGACTAGGATTATAATTTGAGGAGAAAATCTCCACACTGTTTTAGTGGCATTGTAGCTGTAACTGTTGTTCTGAGCTTACTCAGTCAAGTGGAAACTACCTGTTGGTTTTCAGATGTTACAGTGCAATTCTAAGTTACAAACCCATTGACACATATGTTATTACTGGCTTTAGAGAGGGTTTTCCTATACAGTCTATGACCTGAATGTATATTTTTCTACATTTAAACTGGTCATGTCATCTAGCAATTCAAAAATAAAACGTGTTCTGTATTCGGTGGTGAATGAGATGGTACACCATACTTTTGTACTGTATGTTGTGTATTGAGCAATTTATTTTTGTATTTCTAAAGGAATTTGTTAGGGCTTGTACTTTGTCTGTAAAGTATATGCTTTTTGTACTACAGGAAAAAGGTTCTACCATTATTAAAACAACTGTTTTCTGACAAACTCTAATTATAAGGTTGGTGTTCACTCTCCAGGATATGCATGCCAGGTGTCCAGTGTCTTCAGAAAGTATTCAAACTCCTTGACTTTTCCACATTTTGTTGTTAAGCCTGAATTTAAAATGATTAAATTGAGGTTTTGTGTCACTGGCCTAACACTGGCCTCATAATGTCAAAGTAGAATTATGTTTTACTAATTAATTCCAAATTAAAAGCTGAAATGTCTTAAGTCAATAAGTATTTTACTCCTTTGTTATGGCAAGCCTAATAGGTTCAGGAGTAAAATGTGCTTAACAAGTCACATAATAAGTTGCATGGACTCTCCAATAAAAGTGTTTAACATGATTTTTGAATGATGACTTATTTCTATACCCCACACATCAAGGTCCCTCATCCAGCAGTGAATTCAAACACAGATTCAACCACAAAGACCATGGAGGTTTCCAACACTCGCAAAGAAGGGCTCCTACTGATAGATGGGTCAAAATAAAAAAGCAGAGGAAAACCTGGTTGTCTCTTTCCACAGACACTGGGAGACAAATTCACCTTTCAGCAGGACAATAACCTAAAACACAAAGCCAAATCTACACTGGAGTTCTTACTGAGAAGACAGTGAATGTTCCTGAGTGGCCTAGTTACGGTTTTGAATTAATACTTAAAAATCTACGGCAAGACTTGAAAACGGCTGTTTAGCCGTGATCAACAACCAACTGACAGAGCTTTTAAATGTTTAAAAAAATGTTAACCTTTATTGAACTAGCAAGTCAGTTTAAGAACAAATTCTTATTTAAATAACGGCCTACACCGGCCAAACCGGACGACGCTGGGCCAATTTTGCGCCGACCTAGGGATCCCAATCACAGCCGGTTGTGATACAGCCGGTAAAATATTGTACTATCCAGTTATTCAAAGCTTTAGAGACTTACCGAGATGACTCACAGCTGTAATCATGCCAAATGTGATTCTAACAGGGGTGTGCTTATGTAACTGAGATTTTATGTATTTAATTTTCAATACATTTGCTAAATGTCTGAAAACAGTTTTCACTTTGTCCTTATGGGGTGTTGTGTGTAGATGGTGAGAAACAACAAATTAATACATTTTGAATTCAGGCTGTAACACAACATGTGATAAGTCAAGGGGTATGAACTTTCTGAAGGCACTATGTGTGTGTGTGTGTGCAAACCTGCGTCTACTTGTGCATACGTGCGTTGGCGTGCATGTCCTCCATTGTGGAGGAGCTGAGTGAGTGAATAGCATTTCTTAGAGAACTGTGGCAGGAAACAGTCTCAGACCCCCCTCTCCAACATCTGTTAATAACATTGGTCTGGATATGTATAGCTTCTGACATGATTCAAATATTTCGTCGTCCAGCTCCTGTCTGACTGATGCGAACACACAAAGAGCCTATTCTTCAAAGCAGGCCCTGACACATGGCTTCCTGTCTCTCTTAACGTGTTACACCAGGTCGTATAATACGCATCAAACGGAGGAAAAAAGACTAAAGGAGGGATGACTACTGAGCTTGCCAATAAGAAAGGCTTGTTTTCGTGATCCTTGGCAAAAGTGCGGTGCACTAATGAATACATTAGTTACATGTAGACATAATGAGGGTTGTTTACCAGGCTGACCATAATCCCAGCTCGTAACTCATCCAAGGTACACTAGTCTTTTCTCTGGCTGTGCGTGTCACGCTCTGACCTTAGATATCTATGTTTTCTTTATTTTTGTTAGGTCAGGGTGTGACAGGGTTGGTTATGCTAGTTTTTGTATGTCTAGGGTTTTTGTAGTTCATGGGTTTTGTTTAGGTCTATGGTATTTGTATGTCTATGGTGCCTGATATGGTTCCATCAGAGGCTGCTGTTTATCGTTGTCTCTGATTGGGGATCATATTTAGGTAGCCATTTTCCCTTTTGTGTTTGTGGGTTCTTATTCTATGTTTAGTTGCCTGTCTGTACTATTCATATAGCTTACGTTTCGTTCGATTTGTCTCTCTCCTCTCTCCAGTTGCTACTATGCTCTTAAACACGAGAGAAGTATTGTGTGGTTTGTAACTTTTATTTATTTTTTGATTTAACTTTTTAACCAGGTAGGCAAATTGAGAACACGTTCTCATTTACAATTGCGACCTGGCCAAGATAAAGCAAAGCAGTTCGACACATACAACAACACATAGTTAACATGGAGTAAACAACATTAGTCAATAATACAGTGAAAAAAAAAATAGTCTATATACAATGTGAGCAGTGAGGTGAGATAAGGGAGGTGAGGCAAACAAATATATGTATAAAAATAAAATAAATAAATAAAAATATAAAAGCCATGGAGGTGAAGTGAATACACACAGCAGTAAAATAAAACTAAAAAAAAACCTGGAAGGTTGGTTTGCAGCGGAAGAAAGTGCAAAGTAGAGACAGAAATAATGGGTGTGCAAAGGAGCAAATAAATTAATAAATAAATACAGTAGGTAAAGAGGTAGTTGTTTGGGCTAAATTGTAGTGGGTTATGTACAGGTGCAGTATCTATGAGCTGCTCTGACAGCTGGTGCTTAAAGCTAGTGAGGGAGATAGGTGTTTCAATTTCAGAATTTTTGTAGTTGTTCCAGTCATTGGCAGCAGAGAACTGAAGGAGAGGCGTCCAAAGGAAATTGGTTTTGGGGGTGACTAGAGAGATATACCTGCTGGAGCGCGTGCTACAGATAGGTGCTGCTATGGTGACCAGCGAGCAGAGATAAGGGGACTTTACCTAGCAGGGTCTTGTAGATGACCTGGAACCAGTGGGTTTGGCGACGAGTATGAAGCGAGGGCCAGCAAACGGAGTGTACAGGTCGCAGGTGGGTGGTAGTATGGGGCTTTGGTGACAAAACGGATGGCATGTTGATAGACTGCATCCAATTTATTGAGTAGGTTTTGGAGGGCTATTTTGTAAATGACATCACGGAAGTCGAGGAATGGTAGGATGGTCAGTTTTACATAGGGTTGTATTTTGGACAGCAATAGTTAAAGGATGCTTTGTTGCGAATAGGGAAGCCAAATTCTAGATTTGACTTTGGATTGGAGATGTTTGGTACTCGCCTGAGTCTTGAAAGGAGAGTTTGTACAGTCTAACCGACACCTCAGGTATTTTAGTTGTCCACTACATATTCTAAACGTCAAAACAGTCCAAAGTTGATGAGTTGAGACAGGCCGGCAGGGGGAGGCAGCGGAGTCGCGAGCCTTTGCAAAGAGCATGCATTTGGTTTTTACTTGTATTTAAGAAGCAGTGATGGAGGCCACGGAAGAAGTTGGATGGATTCGATCGCCTGAGAGTTTCAACCACAGTGTTCAAAAGAATGAGGACTCAGAAGTAAATAACACGAATAGTAGTCGTCTGCGTAGAGGTGGCATCAAGAGAATCACTAGCAGCAAGAGCGACATCATTGTATTGTATACAGAGGAAGGAGAGTCGGTCCAAGAAGTCTGAACCCTTGTGGCACCCCATATGCAGACTCGCGCAGCAGGCCGGACAACAGACCTCCCCGATTTAGACAACACATGAACCTCGATCAGATGAAGTGGTTGGTGACAGCGGAGGCAATCATTAGAGAACAAGGGTCGATTTACATTATTTTTTTGTCTGCGCAATGAGATGTGGTGATATTTTGACAGAGTCAAAAGCCTTGGCCAGGTCAACTGAAATACGGCTCGTCACAGTATTTTTTTTCCTATCGAGTGGCGGTGTACGATGGTCGTATATAAAGACCTTGAAGAGCGTTAGGCTGAGGTGCACCCTTGACGCGGACTCTGAAACCAAGATTGCATAGCTCGGAGAAGGTGTGGTGGGGATTCGAAATGGTCAGGTTAATCTGGTTTGTTTGACTTGGCTTGTTCGAAGACCTTAGCAAATGTGCAGAGCGTGAGATAGAAAAGTCTGTAGCAGTCTTAGGGTAACGTGTCCCACCCTTAGAAAGAGGGGGAATCTCGCAGCTGCTTTCCAATTTTTGGGGATCTCAGACACAACGAAGAGATGGTTGAAGAGCGCTAAGTAATAGGGGTGGCAACCAATTCAGCAGATAGTTTTGAAAGAACAGGGTCCAGATTATCTAGCCGGTGATTTGTAAGGGTCAGATTTTTGCAGCTCATTTTAGGACATCAGCTGACTGTATTTGGAGAAAAGAGAAATGGGGGAAGCTTGGGCGAGTAGCAGAGGGGAGGGCAAGTGCTGTTTGTCCGGGGTAGGGGCAGCAGAATGGAAAGCATGGCAGACCGTAGGAAAAATGTTATATGAAATTCTCAATTATAAGTGGATTTGTGGTGGGTGACAGTGTTTCCTATCTTCAGAGCGGTTGGGAAAGCTGGGAGGAGGTGTTTTTATTCTCCTAGGATTTACGGTGTCCCAGAACTTTTTTGAATTTTGTGTTGCCCAGGAAGCAATTTCTGGCTTTTGAAAAAGCTAGCTTGGCTGTTACTAGCCTGTGTATATATGGTATTTGTTATCTGAGAAAGATATGCATATCACGGGGGCTGTTCGATGCTATGGCAGAAACGCCATAGGATGTTTTCTGTTGGTTAAGGGCAGTCCAGGTAGGAGAGAACCAAGGGCTATATCTGTCCTAGGTTCTAAATTTTCTGAATGGGGCTGCTTATTCAGATGGTGGGAAGGCATTCTTTAAAAAAGACCAGGCATCCTTCTACTGACGGGATGAGATCGATATACCTTTCGCCGGAACGCCGCAGGCGATAGAATGCATAGCATGAAGTATATATAGGGAGCGTTTGCACAGTGATGAGTGGAGGTTCGTTTGAACCGTGATCCATATACGGATACAGGCATGAGGCCAGTGATGTGAGAATCTTGGGATTGAACAGCGAGGTGTATTGGAGGGCAAGTTTGTTAGGATGATATCTATGAGGGTACCCGAGTTTACGGAAATTGGGTGGTACCTGTAGGTTCATTGATATTTGTTGTGAGATTGACGGGGCATCACTTAGATTGTAGGGTGGCTGGGGTTTTTGAGCCATGTTCAAAATTTAGGTCGCACTAGCAGCACGAACTCTGCAAGACTAGATGGGAGGCAATATTCAAATAATATATCCAGAAGCAAGCTTGGGGAAAGGTCAGATATAGGCGGCAGACGGTGAGAGACTTGTTTTTGAGAGGTGGATTTTTAAAAGTAAGAGAGTTCAATTGTTTGGGAACAGACTGGATAGTAAGAAGAACTCTGCAGAGTCAGTTTTGCCAGTAATTGCAACACCGCCCCCTTTGGCCGTATTATCTTGTCTGAAAATCTTGTAATTGGGGATGAATAATAATTCTGAGTTTTTGGTGGTCTTTTAAGCCACGGATTCAGACACGGCTATAACTCCGGTGGCAGAGTGTGCTAAGCAGTGACACAAAAATAAACTTAAGGAGGAGGCTTTCTAATGTAACATGCATGAAGCCAAGGCTATTACGGGTTACAAGAAGTTTCCATAAAGAGAGCGCCTGGGGAATAGGAGTGGAGCAGGTACTGCAGGCTGGATTCACCTCTATACTACCCAGAGGAGCCAGAGGAGGAAGAGGATAAGGGTACGGCTAAAAGCTATGAGAATTGGTCGCCTATGAGCTATGAGCAGAGAGTAGAGGGAGGTTTCTGGGGCGATAAAATAGTTTTAACAGGAATAATGTACAGACAAAGGTATGGTAGGAATGTGAATACAGTGAGAAGTGAGACCTCAGAGTATTGAGTGATGATGAGAGAGATATTGTCCTCTGAGAAGACATATTGAAACGGTGAATGTCATCCGCATATGTGGTGGTGGACACCTGAAGAGGTTGGATATGGGTATAGTGAACAGGGCTAGAATCTTCTTACAGTGAAATCCAAGCAATAAACTTAACAGAAACAGCAATGACATAGGCATATTTTACATATAGGAGAGGGCATGCTTAAACGGGTGATCAATAAGGGTCCAGAATAGAGTGAGGTTGGTTGGGGTTCGTGGCGATCCAGACAGCTGGCCGGGTATGTGGTGTCGGTAGCAGCATGGGATGGAGGTCTGTTTGTAGATACCTCGTGCGTTTCGCTCGGTAAGAATTAGTGGTGTTCCGTGTAGTGGGGTTCCGTGTGGAAGAGGGGATAATCAATCTTGGGCAGAATAGATATAGTGACCAAGGAGAAAAATTAAATAAATAAAATAAAAATAAAAATAAATAAATAGTTGTCCGGTATGCTTATTCAGGTAGCAGCCGATAAGACAGCTAACGATTAGCGGGCCTCAGGTGAGCGTCATCAGGTAACGTCGGGACGGAGGTGCCAGTTGGATAAATCCCTCGGGCAAGATAACGTCGGCAGTCAGACGTGGAAGGCCGGTGGGGTTCCGTATCTGCAGCAGCAACAAAAGAAACGTGTCCCGGATGGTGATGGAACTCGCTCAGCTGGCTAGCTCCAGGATGATTTGAGTTTGCTCCGGGGTCGACGTAAGCCAATCGTCACACGGTTTTGGCAGCTAGCTAGCTGCGAAGTCAAGGTGCAAGTGACCAGAGCCTGCGGCTGGAATCCGGGGAAACTGAGAGAGAAGAAAAGTCCCGGAAATGCTCTCCGGTCCGAGTCGCGTTGCACACAAAGTGCGGTAGATTATCGAGCTAGAGGAAATAGCTGATGACCCACAACACGAGGGCAGCTGAAACCAACGTAGCCAGCACAAACCGGCTATTTCGGGGCAGCTACAGATGCTCTTTGGGCTAGCTATGGAGTGCTACTGGTATTAGCTTTCAGGCTAGCTTCTGAATTAGCCCCTGGCTGGCTTCCACGATGGATTTTCGTTTGAGGTAAATATTACTTTTTAGTAATTGTGAAGCGGGTTTGCAGGAAAAGCTTTTGCAGGAAAGCTTTTGTAGTTGAGTTCTTGGATGAATAAAAATAATAAAAGATAAGTGAAGAGAGGTGTAAATATATATACAGGACACAACAATACGGAACAGAAAAGACGTCTGAACTGGCTAAGCAACCTTGGGGAATATAAGAATATAATATAACCTGTGAGTTATCTACGACTTGGATACATAGATCAAACATATAATCTGACATACCGGTTTTCCACGATATGATGACCACATAGAGACCCAACAGCAAACATTGTAG
>NW_019944797.1:93338-95465 GCF_002910315.2 Salvelinus sp. IW2-2015 | reverse complement strand
CACTGATTGGAATTCATATTTAAATGCCATCACACACACTACAACACAAAAAACACTACTATAAGAATGTCACCATGAACCCAACTACCTGCAGCTCTAGTCAGTGATGGACTTCTTCACCAAGCAAAGGACTTCATGCAGTCCTTCGTGTTCCTCTTGTGTTACTGTATCGATAAGAACCATCTGTTGCACTTGGGGTCTGTGCTTTGAAGACCGTGTTATAACCGATAAAACAACAGATCACCAGGTTACAATCCTAACCTGCTAGTCGTCATCATCAGCTGCATTGGCTGTTTGGTAACGTTAGACAAGAAGTACTTGTCAGCTATAAATCAAGATCAAAGTGGGAAGATACACAGATGTATACAGTGCATTCTAAGTTACAAACCCATTGACACATATGTTATTACTGGCTTTAGAGAGGGTTTTCCTATACAGTCTATGGACCTGAATTATATTTTTCTACATTTAAACTGGTCATGTCATCTAGCAATTCAAAAAAAAAACGTGTTCTGTATTCGGATGGATGAATGAGATGGTACACCATACTTTTGTACTGTATGTTGTGTATTGAGCAATTTATTTTTGTATTTCTAAAGGAATTTGTTAGGGCTTGTACTTTGTACTGTAAAGTATATGCTTTTTGTACTACAGGAAAAAGGTTCTACCATTATTAAAACAACTGTTTTCTGACAAATCTGATTATAAAGTTGGTGTTCACTCTCCAGGATTATGCATGCGCAGGTGTACAGTGTCTTCAGAAAGTATTCAAACTCCTTGACTTTTTCCACATTTTGTTGTTACAGCCTGAATTTAAAATGGATTAATTGAGTTTGTGTCACTGGCCTAACACAATCCTCATATGTCAAAGTAGAATTATGTTTTTTGGTAGCGTATATACTGTAGGCCTATAGGTTTCCCCACTTGTTAGCGCCACACTTTGCCTCTACCTCCATGAACATGACCATGTTCTGAAAGATGTCAAAGGTCGGTAAACCCTWACATTGGCTTCCTTCCYGGGGCACTCACCCCTGTGCTGCAGGACTGTRAAATCGATTCCCCGYAGCTGTTCTAAGGTTTCTTATGCACAACAAAGGAGCAAGTTGTACCCAGGGTAGATGGCGAGGTAGAGACTCCCAWGTATCTGTCTCAGGAATACCCAAACACTGGKCCTGGGCCACCTTTCCTTCCTGCAGTGGAATGGCAGAAYGGGCCATGGATAGACTGAATTCACACAGATGAGTTGCTAGTGTCACACAAATTAAAGCTGATTTAAGAATWGTCTCCCAAGGCTCAATATGATGTTATTGGAATGAAGGTGTATTGTTCATCACTAATGAAGTGTGAACATTCATTTTCCTTCAAGCATAGACATTAACATTTGGAATTTGGACATGAAYGAGTTTCAATATGGTCTCTGCTGCAAGCTGGCTCTGGGCTACTCCTGCAATATTAAGTTTATTAAAGGTCCAATGCAGCCGTTTTTATCTCAATATCAAATCATTTCTGGGAGTAACAATAATGTGACTGTTTTTCATTCAAATGGTCTTTAAAGAAACAAAAAATAGCTTCTTAGCAAAGAGCAATTTTCTCTAGCAAGAATTTTGCTGGACTGTCTGGGAGTGGTTCTGAGTGGGGAGGGGAAAACTGAAAACTAGCTGTTATTGGCAGAGAGGTTTGGAAATCTTTCTTACTGGTCTATTAACTAATTTACCCCCTGGTGATGTTACCAGGCAGGAAAAAACTCCATCCACCAAAACAGACTTTTCAAACAGCTTTAACACTAAAAGGGCATTTTCATAATTTTTACAACTTCAGAGTATTATTCCAAACCTAATATTGTTTAATTAATATATACACAGGGAAATCATGTTTTGACTGCACTGGGCCCTTTAAATACCTTCTCTGCAAATAGTGGTTTCAATCATCTTAGCTCTGTGGTGGTTATTGCCAGTTAAGATGTTCTGTCTCTGAATGATCGACAGCATTGATGTGCATTTCATGTCTAAGACATGTTTTTCTCTCATAGATCCTGTTCCTAAAGGCCCAGGTAATTGGAGAATAGAGATATGAGATAATTGGATGTTAGGGACATATCGCAATTTACTGGGGGGAGGGGTGGTTGAA
>NW_019944797.1:81586-93313 GCF_002910315.2 Salvelinus sp. IW2-2015 | reverse complement strand
TCTTTGTTCAGTGTTCTTTCTTTAATAAAGAAGAATGTATGCTTACCACGCTGCACCTTGGTCGATCTTTATGACGAACGTGACAGAAGAACCACCACAAAAGGACCAAGCAGTGTGTTAATGAGGAGCGGACATCCTGGCCCGGGTGAAAGATGAGTGGAGGACATCCTGGACCTGGGAGGATAATGACAGGGACAAGACCTGCCATGGAAGCAGGTGAGATAGCGCAGGAGGAACGGCGATGATACGAGGGGACACGTTAGCACGGAAGCCCGAGAGGCAGCCCAATAAAATAATTTTGGGGGCACACGAGGAGATGGCTGAGTCAGTTTGGAGACCTGAGCCAACTCCTCGTGCTTACCGTGGGGAGCGTGTGACTGGTCAGACACTGTTACTCAGTGATGCGCACGGTGTCTCCAGTTCGCATTCTTAGCCCGGTGCGCTCTATTCCAGCTCCTCCAATTTGCCGGGCTAGAATGGGCATCCAGCCAGGACGGATGTGCCGGCTCAGCGCTCCTGGTCTCCAGTACACCTCCTTGGACCGGATATCTTGCGCCGGCTCTGCATACTGTGTCTACGGTGCGTTTGCAGAGCCCAGTGCATCCTGTGCTAGCGCTCCGTACTTGCCGGGCTCAAGTGAGCATCCAGCCAGGACGCATTGTGCCAGCTCTACGCTCCAATCTCCAGTGCGCCTCCAACGTCCAGTACTCCTGTGCCTTCCTCTCCGCACTCGCCCTGAGGTGCGTGTCCTCAGCCCGGTACCACCAGTTCCGGCACCACGCATCAGGCTTCCAGTGCGCTTTCACAGTCCAGAGCTTCCGGCGACAGTTCCCAGTCGAACGTTTCGTTCGTTTTGTTGTTTTGTTAGATTTTTCAGTGTTCTTTCTTTAATAAAAGAAGAATGTACGCATACCACGCTGCACCTAAGTCCGATCTTTATGACGAACGTGACAGTGCGTCATAGTTACGGTCCATAAATGGCCCATAAATGGACCAGAAATGGACATCCACATGTATGGTAATAAAAGGGTTATAGCGTTCTAAAGCTGCACTCCAGTCTCCTTTTCAGTTCATTTATTTACTTAACAAAAGGCATTTCTCAATAGGTGGTCCAGGGATCCTCATGACATGGGCCGGCGGGCCTTTCCTCTTCTGTTTTCCTTTGCCGATGACATCAGAGGGCACCATCAGACCAACTCCTTGAATGGCCTACTGCATGAAGTTTGCACTTATGTCTAAAAAATACTAATTTAAGTACAAATTCTGCCTGTTCTATAGATTAGGGTTACAGTTAGGATCATTGAGTTGCCCCCATTACAGTGAATAATATGTTTCACAAACAATCCCATAAGATCTATTTACTGTACATTTAAGTAAATCCTAATAATCTACCTGGGTTTAACATGTAAAGATTATTAACCCCGTAGAGTGAAGTGTCTTTAGTTAGTATTGTGAGACTTTAAACACCTCTGGATTATCTGTTTCTATAGCGATGGCTTTCAGGTTATTAGACGGTTCACAGGGAATAACACACACACACACACACACACATACACACCAGACACGTGTGGATGATTTATGAGTCTACTATAGAAGCAGCGTAGTGTACAGCATACAGTAACATAATCCCAGCTGGTCTGAAAAGACAAATCCATTCAATACTAATACCACACAGTGTACTGTACATACAGTTTACCACAAAACAGATGAATCATCCCCCTCTGTCTGTCTCTCTGTCTCTCTCTCTCTCTCATTGTCTCATTCTCTCTGTCTCTCCCAATCTCCAGTTGTTACTATGGCTCTGAAAACATGAGAGAAGTATTGTGTGGTTGTAACCTGTGAGTTGATCTACGAACTTGGATACATAGATCAAACATATAATCTGACATACCGGTTTTCCACGATATGATGACCACATAGAAGACCWACAGCAAACRTTGGTAGCGTATATACTGTAGGCCTATAGGTTTCCCCACTTGTTAGCGCCACACTTTGCCTCTACCTCCATGAACATGACCAAATGTCTATGAAGAATGTCCAAGGTCCCGGTACAACCCAAACATTGTCTTCCTTCCTGGGCACTCACCCCTGTGCTGCAGGACTGTGAAATCGATTCCCCGCAGCTGTTCTAAGGTTTCTTATGCACAACAAAGGAGCAAGTTGTACCCAGGGTAGAAGGCGAGGTAGAGACTCCCCAAGTATCTGTCTCAGGAATACCCAAACACTGGTCCTGGGCCACCTTTCTTCCTGCAGTGGAATGGCAGAACGGGCATAGATAGACTGAATTCACACAGATGAGTTGCTAGTGTCACACAAATTAAAGCTGATTTAGATAATGTCTCCCAAGGCTCAATATGATGTTATTGGAAATGAGTGTTATTGTTCATCACTAATGAAGTGTGTGAATTCATTTTCCTTCAAGCATAGACATTACATTTGGAATTTGGACATGAAGAGTTTCAATATGGTCTCTGCTGCAAGCTGCTCTGGGCTACTCCTGCAATATTAAGTTTATTAAAGGTCCAATGCAGCCGTTTTATCTCAATATCATAATAATTTCTGCTAATCAAGTAACATAAATGTGACTGTTTTCAATTCAAATGGTCTTTAAAGAAACAAAAATAGCTTCTTAGCAAAGAGCAATTTCTCTAGCAAGAATTTTGCTGGACTGTCTGGGAGTGGTCTGAGTGGGGAGGGGAAAACTGAAAACTAGCTGTTATTGGCAGAGAGGTTTGGAAATCTTTCTTATTGGTCTATTAACTAATTACCGCCTGGTGTATGTTACCAGGGCAGGAAAAAACTCCATCCCACCAAAACAGACTTTTTCAAACAGCTTTTACACTAAAAGGGCATTTTCATAATTTTTACAACTTCAGAGTATTATTCAAACCTAATATTGTTTAATTATATATAACACAGGGAAATCATGTTTTGACTGCACTGGGCCTTTAAATACCTTCTCTGCAAAGATGTGGTTTCAATCAATCTTAGCTCTGTGGTGGTTATTGCCAGTTAAGATGTTCTGTCTCTGAATGATCGACAGCATTGATTGCATTCCATGTCTAAGACATGTTTTTCTCTTCATAGATCCTGTTCCTAAAGGCCCCAGGTAATTTGAGAATTAGCGCAGATATAGAGATAATTRGATGTTAGGGACATATCGCAATTTACTGGGGGGAGGGGTGGTTGAAAATAGGGGTGGGTTGTCAAACTTTTTGTTTTGCTTTGGGGAGGATTGTGTGTTGTTTTTTTGGGCCGGGAGAGGGTAGTGCGTTTTCTCCCTGGTTTATATTCACTCTTTTGCAGGTTTTACTACATCATTTCTTCCATCCTAGCCACATTTCCTAATCTGCTTGCATGCACCTCCCCTATATCAAGGTATTTTGGTACTTCCCTTATGCACTACGCTTTTCCATTTGCTAACTTTTACTATACTACAGCTAAGTATAGTCTACCAGTCTAACGCTCTATCCTGCCCTCTATCCACCATCCATAGTGAGAATAGTGGTAGGTAGATTGTTTGTCCAGATATGCAATAGGCATCAATGCTCATGAAAGAACAGTGAAAACGTAACACACAGCTCAAAAATCTTCCCTATTGATCTTGTTTAGGGACAATACAATTATCCTACCTAAACTCCTGTTAAAAAGGTGCTATCTGGAACCTAAAAGGGTTCTTCGGCTGTCCTCATAGAAGAACCATTTGAAGAAACCTTTTTGTTCCATGTAGAACCCTTTCCACAGAGGGTTCAACATGGAACCCAAAAAGGTTCTACCGGAAACCAAAAAGGGTTGTCCTATGGGGACAGCCAAAGAACCCTTTTGGAACCCCTTTGTTCTAAGAGTGTAGACCAGCCTATAACACCACAATGAATAACTGCATTATTATTTTCAAGTGAGTACAACATTCTAGCCTACTCTAGGCTGCAGTGAAAATGTCATTTGAATAACGGCGGAAAAACAAAAGTGATTTGGATTTGGATCAGTTGTGGGTCTACTCAGTTTAAAAGGTCTAGAAAAGCACAGTAGCAGGCCAGTCTGGCTGTATTTTTACTTCTGATTCTGAATACACTGTCTGCTGCAGATCATCATTCTCCCAAGTTGTCCTATAATAATGTGGCCACATATGCTCCCGGCAGGCCCAGTTATCAGAGAATCTTAATAAGCTCTGCCTCCTCCCCAATCCGAGCGGCTATTCCTTTGCACACCTAGAACCTAACGCTTCAAATATTGTCAAGAATAGCAGGCTAAGGCCTAGTTTCTTTGACATTTTAGTGACAGAGGCATGGCTAGGAAGGCCCCACTAACACACACACTCATGAAGAAGTTCCACTTGCACCCACGCACGGAGCATAAAGAAGAATGAATATTGAAAGAAAATGGACATGGACTCTAAAAAAGAAGAGAAGGGAAAAAAAATTGGTACAAGATTTATTAAGATGATTATATGTTGAATGTTAAAGGTTGAAAAATTATTAAAGGGGATTAAAAGTAATGTAGTAAACTGGTTAATAATGTATAATGTTTGTTTTGACGTACAGCACATTTGGATTATGTTGAAGAGGCTTGGAGGACAAGGTTTGATAATGAAATGTCATAATGATTAAATGTTATAAATGATATTTAAAATGTTGGGTGTTCAAGATATAACTGGAGTAATAAATTAGATTGGAGTAGATTAGCATTGTGATGAAGGGATAAGAAGGGAATAAGAAAGGTTCATGTTTAAAAAATAAGGTTTTAAAAGGTAATGTTAATAAAGTATATTAAGGGTGGAAATCCCCAGGTCAGAGCAGCCAGGGAGGCAAGGAGGGGGGTGGGGGACATCCTGTGGTGGCGCACCTCTTGCCTAGGCGAGGATAAGGTGGGGGCTAGTGGGTGCTGAAAAAGCACTTTTGAGAAATGGCCACATTAGGTGTCAACCACTGAACGCGTCATCGGGGCAGGTGTTAGCCACGACGAGCTAGCAGAAGATGAGGAGTATGGTATAAAACAGCAGGATTTTAGGAGAGGTACGACTCTCTTTGAGCTTGCTAGAAGAACCTGTTGCCTGCTGGAAGAAGATTTTTCCTGTAGCTTTTTAGTTTAAGATAGATTTTGAGGTTAAGGTTACCTAATTGATAGAAGTGTTGAGAGTTTTTTAGATACCAACTGAGGGACTGATCATCCTGAGGGGGAGACAAAAAGCTGTTTATAAGTTGTAGAAGGTAAGAACACGTTTTTTCTTGTTATTAAACACTGTGCTCTCATAATAAAAGACTAAAAAAAGACTAAAAGACATTCTAAAAGACAACAAAAAAAATGTATTAGCACTCCAATAAGGGTTTAGTTAAGGGCGCTGGAGGCATCTATCAATTTAATCCAAGATTACTTTTCGCTTGTCATTGATTGGTGATATTAATTATTTTGGTATTTTATGCCTGTTTCCGGAATTTTGAATAAACTTGCTTTATTGTTCTGAAACCCTGTGTCATCAAAGAGTCATACAAGTGCATGTCGTTTTACTCTAGGGGTCTGAAATAGACTTGATTCATTTAGGATTTTTAACATCTGGTTAATTAGTCTATCGGGAACTCGAGTGGCTGGAATAAAGGAACCTGAGTGCATTGGTTGGTGTCGTAAGAGGGGTGTCTCTGGGCTAAGCCAACCTAGAGGAGGGCGACCCGCTCATAATGGCTGAAGTTGAAGCTCTGGCCAGATGATCCTGAGAAGGCACCGGGTTATAGGTTCAGGGTGAGGGAGCGTAAGCGCTCAACTTGGGGATAGCCCACTTTACTGTTGAGTTTAAGGAACTGTCCCTAGCTGTACATTCGCTCAGTGGTAAGGCAGAGCTGCATCTATCAGATCCAAGGGCGCAATTTTGGTTTTAGAAGTGGGATGGACATAATTGTTTGTTTTTTAATCCAGTCGGAAAACACTTCAAACAGCCTACCTGACCCTCTGAGGCAGGGGTGTCAAAGTCAAATGGACGGAGGGCCAAATAAAAAATTTAGCTACAAGCCGAGGGCCGGACTGTTCGAATGTTCATTGAAAAATTTTAAATGACGCATATAGTCTAGTGAACCTAATTGAACTACTTGAAAACCTAACAATATATTTCCAATATGATCAGATAAATAAAGCAATATTTTCTTATGGCTCTGTCAGTAATCTTTAATTTTCAACAGACACAAAAGACAAATTTCCTTTATATAAAAATCCCCATAACATGAACATTAAATGAAGAAACCGGTATTCAAGGCCACCATCAGTAGCCTATATTTTTATTTAGCAAAAGTGGGCTAAATTTACTTCAAAGAAAAAAACTATATAGCAATTTCTAATCATCCACTTCAACTTGAAATATTTTTAAAATATAATTGGATTGAAATAACAATAAAATAAAGTGCAAAAATCTATTAATCAAAAACAACACTTTGTTTAAGGAGAAGTAACATGCAGTGAAAACAAATATTAACTTTAAACTTTTAAACTTGAACTGAGTAAAAACTCTAAATATGTGATTGCACAGTAATGTTCACTGTGTTGAGGTTGAGGTGATACTTGTGGTGGCCCATCTTTTCCACAAGTTCATCAATGTTCGGGGTAAGGCTCTGAGCTGGGAAATCCTCAGAATTGAGTGGAGGTGTTCAGCAGTAAGTCGCATCTTCTGTGTGATGTTGTTTCAGGTTCATCAAAGAAAAACAGTTGTTCACACAGGTATGTGCTGCCAAACATAGACAACGTTTGAGCAGCCTGGATGCGCAGCTGGGGCATGTGTCGGGGAGGAAACGGCGAACTCCGCAGCACCCACTGCCGCATATTTTGCCTCAGTGCATCATTGCATTGGAGGTCAATCAACTCCATTTGGAGGTTTGGTGGTGAGCTTTCCACGTCAACAGCAAATGGGGTTACCGAGCAGTTCCAACCTGCTTTTTTGTGCTTCAAAGTCAGCAAATCGGCGTCGAAAGTCAGCGGCAAGCATACCTATTTTATCAGCCAACTGTGCGCTCGGAACGCACTGGTAGAGAGCTTCTCTTTCATGGTCTGGCAGCTGGGAAAGTGGCTCAAATTTTCTTTCCGCATCTGCGTCTCCCACAGAGTCAGTTTGGTTTTAAATGCCTTCACTGTACGTACATATCAGAGATGACATGATCCCGACCCTGCAGCTGCAAGTTCATTGCATTCAGATGACTCGTAATGTCACACAGAAAAGCCATTTCACACAGAAACATTTCGTCTCGGAGTTGTGTTGTGTCTTTCCCTTTGCTGTCCAAGAACAGACAAATCTCCTCACGAAGCTCGAAACATCTTTGAAGCACCTTTCCCTGGCTTAGCCATCGCACACCTCTGTGTGATAAGGCAAATCACCATGCTCCGTTTCTAACTCCGTCAGAAATTGCTTGAACTGGCGGTGATTCAAACCTTTGGCTCTGATAAAGTTAACTGTGCGCGTGATGATGCTCATTACATGCTCCATTTTCAAGGCTTACCGCACAACGCTTCCTGTGTGATTGATACAATGATAAGCTGTCAGCTCACCTGTCGCGTTTTCCTCTTGCATCTTTTCCCGTATCTTCGCCACCAGTCCGCTCCTGTGTCCACACATCGCAGGTGCTCCCGTCGGTTGTCAAACCCACGAGTTTTTCCCAAGGCAGCTCCATCTCATTTACACATCTTGACACCTCTTCATACAAATCATGCCCCGTAGTTGTGCCATGCATAGGACGTAAAGCCAAAAACTCCTCTGTCACGCTTAGGCTGGAGTCCACTCCGCGGATGAAAATTGACAACTGGGCAATGTCAGAAATGTCGGTGCTCTCATCCACAGCCAAGGAATATGCAATGAAATCTTTTCCCTTTTTCACAAGCGCTCTTTTAGATTGATGGACAACTGGTCCTACTCTCTCCGGCAATGGTGTTTCTGCTCAGACTCACATTTAAAAAGAGTTGCCTTTTTTCTGGGCAAACTTCGTCACAAACTTTAATCATGCAGTTTTTGATGAAATCCCCCTCCGTAAATGGCCGGGCGCTGATTTAGCGATCTCTTCTGCCAAAATAAAACTGGCCTTGACAGCAGCCTGCCTTGTGATTTGGCTTTTTTGAACAGAGCCTGTCGAGATTTGAGGCCTCGTTTTAATTCCTCTGCCTTTTGTAGCCTTTGTTCCATGTCCATATTCTTGTTTTTGTCCGCGTGTTTCGTTTCATAATGTCGTCTCAGATTATACTCTTTCAGTACCGCCACACTTTCTCCACACAGAAGACACACAGGTTTTCCAGCTACCTCCGTGAACATATACTCCGACTCCCACCTTGTTTGAAACCCCCGGTTCTCAGTGTCCACCTTCCGTTTTGCCATTTTTGATGGGTATCTGAAAGTTAATTTTACTGTGATGCTGACGACTGCTGTGCCAATAAATATTGAAATGAAGCAGCCTACTGCTCGGTGCGTCACCGTTGCATTGTGGGAAATGAGTATTGGTGCGGTGTAAAAGATCTGCGGGCTGCCGGCTTGCTGCGGTCTGCGGGCCGGTTCTAATAATAAATCAAGATCATCCCAGGGCCGTAAAAAACCTTCTCGCGGGCCGGATGTGGCCCGCGGGCCTTGACTCTGACATATGTGCTCTGAGGCGTCCGCATGGTCCTAAAGCACACCGGTGTGTGTCACATTCCATTGATAAAACTGGGGGGGACAAAAATGCATCCCCAGTGAAAGTTGCACCCCTGATCAGATCTGGAGCGATTAATGAGGAATAACTGAACTGCCATTGGGTAGGCAGGGGCAAATTGAATTGTTGATCCTGGAGGTGTGTTGGGTCATTGTCCTGTTGAAAAACAAATGATAGTCCCACTAAGCACAAACCAGATGGGATCGTGTGTATCGCTGCAGAATGCTGTTGTAGCCATGTTGGTTAAGTGTGCCTTAACATCACACTCCTCAATCACTGACAATGTCACCAGCAAAGCACCCCCACACCATCACACCATCACACCTCCTCCTCCACACTTCATGGTGGGAACCACACATGCAAAGATCATCCGTTCACCTACTCTGCTTCTCACAAAGACATGGCGTGGAATCAAAAATCTAAGATTTTGACTCATCAGACCAAAGGACAGATTTCCACCAGTCTAATGTCCATTACTTGTGTTTCTTGGCCCAAGCAATTCTCTTCTTTAATTGGTGTCCTTTAGTAGGGGTTTCCTGCAGCAATTCCACCATGAAGGCCTGATTCACGTAGTCTCCTCTGAACAGTTGATGTTGAGATGTGTCTATTACTTGAACTCTGTGAAGCATTTATTTGGGCAAAAATGTCTGAGGCTGGTAACTCTAATGAACAGCAACCCTACTTCCCACGGCTATGCCTACAAGGCAGGGAGGGATGTGTTTGCTGTTTGTTGAAATTGACATAGTATATTTATTGTGGTGTTGAAAATGCAAAGCATGTCAGTATGTTTGTTTATGGTTGAATGGTGCATTGGCACAGAAACCTGTTGGTGGAACATGTGTTACAAATACACACATTATACACAAAAGTATGTGGACACCCCTTTAAATGAGTGGATTTGGCTATTTCAGTCACAACCGTTGCTGACAGGTGAATAAAATCAAACACACCGCCATGCAATCTCCATAGACAAACATTGGCAGGTAGCCTAGTGGTTAGAGCGTTGGGCCAGTAACCGAAAGGTTGCTAGATCAAATCCCCAAGCTGACAAGGTAAAAATCTGTCGTTCTGCCCCTGAACAAGGCAGTTAACCCACTGTTCCTAGGCCATCATTATAAATAAGAATTTGTTCTTTTAACTGACTTGCCTGATTAAATAAAAATAAAAATAAAATAAAAATGGCCTTACTGAATAATGGCCTTTCAATGTGGCATCGTCATAGCATGCCACCTTTCCAACAAGTCAGTTCGTCAAATTTCTGCCCWGCTAGAGCTGCCTCGGTCAACTGTAAGTGCTGTTATTGGGAAGTGGAAACGTCTACGAGCAACAACAGCTCAGCAGCGAAGTGATAGGGCTCAAAGAAACGGGACCGCCGAGTGCTGAAGCTTGTATTACGTAAAAATKGTCTGTCCTCAATTGCAACACTCACTACCGAGTTCCAAACTGWCTCTGGAAGAAACGTCAGCACAATAACTGTTCGTYGGGAGCTTCATGAAATGGTTTTCCATGGCCGAGCAGCCGCACACAAGCCTAAGATCAGCATACGCAATGCCAAGCGTCGGCTGGAATGGTGTGAAGCTCGCCGCCATTGGACTCTGGAGCAGTGGAAACGCGTTCTCTGGAGTGATGAATCACGCTTCACCATCAGAGTCCGACAGATGAATCTGGGTTTCACGGATGCCAGGAAAACGCTACCTGCCCGATTGCATAGTGCCAACTGTACATTTTGGTGGAGGAAGAATAATGGTCTGGGGCTGTTTTTCAAAGTTCAAGCTAGGCYCCTTAGTTCCAGTGAAGGGAAATGTTATCGCTACAGCACACAATTACATTCTAGATGATTCTGCGCTTCCAATTTTGTGGCAACAGTTTGAGGAAGGCCCTTTCCTGTTACAGCACGACAATGCCCCTGTGCAAAGAGAGGTCCATACAGAAATGTTTTTTTTTTCGAGATCAGTGTGGAAGAACTTGACTGGCCTGCACAGAGCCCTGACCTCAACCCCATCGAACACCTTAATGATGAATTAGAACGCTGACTGGCAGCCAGGCCTAATTGCCCAACATCAGAGCTTGACCTCACTAATGCTCTTGTGTCTGAATGGAAGCAAGTCCCGCAGCAATGTTCCAACATCTAGTGGAAAGCCTTCCCTGAAGGGTGAAGGCAGTTATAGCAGTTAAGGGGGGGACCAACTCCATATTAATGCCAATGATTTTGGAATGAGATGTTTGACAAGCAAATGTCACGGTGTCCACATACTTTTGGTAATGTAGTGTATTTTATATAATTGTAAATATGGCATCAAAATGTTGGAAATCTGATTTTCCCTAGCTGATCATTCATTGTCTGCAACTGTAGTATGAGCATGTGCTACGACGCAATTGGACAATGATTACTGCCAATAGCCAATAAGCACTAAGCACATGATGGCGAAGAGGAAGGCAACAACAACACGCATGTTGTCACTAGTTACAACAGCCAGATAGTCAAAACTGGCTATATCATAAAAATTTAATGAAAAAAAGAAAATAAATTGTGGCGTTAATTAGGGTTAGCTATAAGTTTAGCGGTGTAGTTAAGTTTAGGTTTAAAATGATATTTTAAGAAGAGAAATTGAAGAAATAGTCGGGGTTTATTGGTGGAGCTGTGGAGAGGATGCAGTTGTCAATATTACGTTTTCACCTTCAATTCCATCTGTAGAACACCAGGCAGGATCAATTAGGAAATGATCGTGTAATGCGAGCACCCACGTCCTGGGGTTGAGGATGCGAGGAATAAAATATTTGGGACAAGGAAATGGGGTAAGTGTAGTGTGTGCCCAGCATAACAAACTAAGTTTCAGTGCCACCTTGTGGCTCTGTTCTGGAATTTACAGTACTTGCTGGAATTACGTATTTTCTCGAGGCAGAACATGCCCAGGGGAGAACAATATGTATTGATTGGTGTGTCAGCACCTTCCGCACCTGGAACAAGCAGTATATATTACGTGTCCAGTTGTACAATAATCATATCGTGAAATTGATTGGAAAATGTACCCAAAGGTTCAAATCCATGGGAATATGAAGTGAGCTATATCAGGTTGAG
>NW_019944797.1:61742-80418 GCF_002910315.2 Salvelinus sp. IW2-2015 | reverse complement strand
TGGAACTATTCCAGGCTATATTAGCTGCAGCTCTATTTTTGACTATACTGAACAGAAGAAGCGGATCTAAGCCGAATTGAGAGCTAATGCAAAAGAAGTAAACAATGATTATAAATGCAGTTCTTATGTCGCCAGCAAGAACAGACAGAGACGAATGGTGTAGATGGCATCCTGCCATTGTATTAAGATAGAAGATTATGATCTCCTGCGCTGCACTCAATCTTTAGTCTTAGCGCCCCGCGCGAGCGCATACCACATATTTCTAGCAGCGGAATCGAAATCTTGGTCGAGACACCAAAGTCCGGAGTCCACGTGCATGTACAGCGTTCTCTCTGTCAACGCAGAAGGCGTAAGGTCGTGAATATATTGAGTTGTCTTAGACCACTTTTGTTGTACACTCCCAGCCTTGGGAATGTTCAGATAAGCCTGCCGCATCAGTGTTTCCCTTTAATAGAAAATGCCCTAAGTTGAGATATTTAATCGATGGTTAGTCCTAATGGGCATATCTGCTTGTGTAACGCTTGGTCACTGCATCACTGTCAAAAGTGTTCTTGTGGAGTAGAGCTGCAGGAAGTAAGGATTACAACGTGACGGCACATTGTCTCACACCTCTAAAGTGATAGCTCTAGAGCTGATTACACTGATTACTATGATAGTCACTGTTATACAAAGCTCGACGTCTACAAGTCTCCAAATGGTGTACCTCACTCGGAGATGTCCCTGAGTAGAAGCACCTTACCATGATTCAGTCCACAGTTCCTCCTATTGACACTCTTGATAAATTCTACGGGTACGCCAAACTTGAAAAGATCACCAGTGTCTCTGTGTCCTAAGTTGAACAGTATATAAAGGACTAGAGGGTAGAATAAATACAAAAATTTTCGCCCTTGTGGAGAGCACTGCAGGTAAGCACTTTCTTTATGTCCGCCATTTAAGTCTATCACTTACAGTTGTATCGTCGTCGTGACTTTCAGTGGTGTGGCTTCACCTGCTTAGTATCCTCCGATTTTGCTACCCCTGACTCAACAAGTCAAAGCTGCTCAATTTTCCGTCCGACGCTCATCTAGATCCAAGAATGAGTCACTGCGAAGGCGACGCCTTACAGCACTGTCGTTGCCAACAATCTTGTTTCATCTAATAATTATTGACCTGCGTCCAGTGAACATATCCATACATACATGGTTACAAAGCTAACTGTGTGTCAATAGAATGGTCTATATAGGGAGGAAACTATTCTAGCTCATAACACACCACAAGAAGCTCACGCAAGTCTCACCGTTAGATATGTCGATCATTCGACGTGCTAGAAGTAGCAGAGGGACATAGGACATTCAAGGTCTCTTCTCCCAGTGAGAACGGACCATGTATCGAGAGGAGGGCAATTGCGTGTCGATTAGCCTCGCCACGATCATCTCTCTCCAATATATTAAATTATTTAACCGCAAGACGACTCCTCGATCATAAAAGCCATATGATGACGTAATCCAAGAATACTGTACTGAGTGATATCAGCGCACGATGATACAGATTCTTCTGATTAAAGCGATACCAATACAGCTTTTTCGCACAGAAACACACACACCCAGGTTATTTATTTGCTACACATTCTACATCCCTTTGTTCAACCCTTGTGCACCACTAGCTGCTCCCTGTATCTCACGTGCGAGTAGATATCCAAATCAGCATAATACATATAATGACAACAAATAACTGCTTCTTTCCCCATCTGCCTAAATGACGTTATACGGTCACACATTTGGCGTCCGTGTGAAGCCATGTTCTCCCACTTATCTATGGTCTCGTGGATTATTTATTGAAGCTCTCCCCTGATTGAATGTCTTGTTGTGTGATGCAAAGGGTTCATCATCAGACTCGTATTTTGAAAAGCCGTTTCCTGATGTCCTTGATCTGCCTCATTTTTCTTGGTGAGGATCGTCCTTCATGTGCTAGGCGTTAGCCGCTAGTGGTGATAACGCCCAAAGTCTGAATTGGAATGAGCATTACTCCTGTCGATCCTAGACTTCAGTCTGTACCTCACCGAGGACGTCAGATCTGTCGTCTCACGAGTAGTGGTTACGCCTACTATGGAACAGAGCGATCATGGTTTGCTACGACAGCAGAGGGCATGTTTTCTACACATTTTACAAAAGCTTCTCTGTCGCAATGAATTGCGAGCAAAGGATTGAGTTCAGCTCATGATGTAGACATTACTCGCCATGTTGCTTCTCTAAGCCAGTCGTTAGGCCAGCGCGTGGTCACATTCTATGATGTAACTTAACTAGTCTGGGATATATGTCTCCTTTGTACTTAGCGTGCAATTAGCTTCAATTACAATTTTCACCAAACCTTTTCATGATACAATCTTGTCGCTCAGGTCTCGCCCCTCGTGTGTTGACTCCTTTACTCGAGGCACAGTTACTTGCATGAATCGCTTCTGCCGTCCTCCCGCGTCCTCTTCTATGCGATCTTATTTCAAGCGCGAGTAGCACCCTCTGGCATCTTGGGTTTCCATAGACCTGACGTCCCCTATTAGTCGTTCTGTTCATTTATACCTTTCTTCCCTCTATTCTGTATAAACCCTAAGCATGTTGATATACTCTCACATTGAAATTTGTGACAGAAGTGGAGAGTCACCGTACCTACAGGAGTCCCACTTCATTCAGCTGGCTAAGAGCTAATAACGCGGACGTGACTATAAATATCATATAGTCTAGTTCTTTATATTATGAGCGGAGCTTTATTCATAACAATACTCACGTAAGAAATGTATTATACTTACAAAAACACAACCAATCTTTTTCTTGCATATAAACGATCATCTCCTAGTGCTACTCAGCTCTCTCCAACAGCACTCTGTAGAGTAGCGCCATGGTGTAACCGGAGGACAGCTAGTTTCCGTCCTCCTCTAGGTACATTGACTTCAATACAAAACCTAGGAGGCTCTGGTTCTCACCCCCTTCCATAGACTTACTGTATGTGGCTGCTATGAAAAGAACTGTGTTTGCATGTGGTCAGGGGAGTATTCATTCCGCCGATTCTGTTGATAAACGTTTCTTAAACAGAAACAAACTAAATGGGTTTAACACATGAATTTCTCAATAGAAACTCTCATTTGCAACTGCTGGACTAATGATTACACCCTATATTCGGTATTCAATGTGTCAATGTCTGTAACCTTGATTACTCCAAATTTTCTCTCAACTTGTGCACCTACGTTGTAAACTTTCATTCATAGGCTAGGTTTGTAGCAACCTCATGATGGGTATAGGGGAAATTTGAGTATCGTGTAGTAACCGAAACCTATCAATGTTACATTGAGCTGGGTGAATGGAATGGGAATGGCAGTCATCCCATATGCTATAATAGAAATAAGGCCATGCTCATAAAAAAAAATCGTCCTCCCTCATATTAAATAGCACCGACAGCCACTGCTGCCAGTCCACCCATTATGACTTGAATGGGGACGCCCCGTTCTATTCATTCTATTTCTATGGTACCACCACAAGTCATGGGACCGATTTTAGCTTTTTCTGCGCATAATGTTCAAATCATTTATAAGTGACTTTGTTGAGCTTCACAATCAATTTGAGATATTTCCCAAGATGTGAATGGGATTTGTGCCACAAATACTGAAACGTTAGCATGTGGAACCAGTGCCAGGGAAACTAAACCGAAGCATGAATTGCTGTCATAACTTGTCCATAGACTGCTTACAGGGTAAACTTGTACCTATTGTGCATTCTTGTGCTAGTCGGATCAAAGAAACTGACATTTTCGACTTGTTAACTGCTTGAGCGCGGCACTGTAGAACTACAACCAGTTAGCAAGTCAGAAATTGTGGAGTTTCCTAGTCCGACTAGCACGTGAACGCGGCATATGTTTGTCCTTTGTAACTACAGGCTTTTCTTTGGGTGCTGAAATCTGTTGTTTTTGATTTAAAATTAACTTTAATAGTGACGTCTGTCAAATTGTAATCCAGTTTTTCAATGGAGTAGGAAGTTACGACTTCAAGCATGCACCACCACACGATACTTTTTATAAATATCCATTCTTTAACGCTAACTGTGTACCTGTGCTTGTCCTGATTGTAATAGAGTTGTCAGTTGAATTTAGAATGCATATTTTGATAAAATTGCATTCTCTACGCCCGCTTCCAAAACTGAAAGTCTGTCCTGCCATGATGGGCTGCTCCTTCTCAGTTAACAAATAGCTCCCTTGACAGGGTTCATGTAAAATGCTACTTTTATCAAAAAATACAGATTTTAGTAAACAAAGAAAAGCTTGCAGCTACACAGAACAAACATAGGTTCAAGGAAAGAATTAAAGAATTGACATTTTTACAAGTATCGACTGATGGTGGCTCGATGTAGTTGGAGGTAGCCTACAGTCCACCTACACTCGTCTTAACTCCATCGAGATGTACACTGAGTGTACAAAACATTAAGAGCACCTGCTCTTTCCACGACAGATGGACCAGGTGAAAACTATGATCCCATATTGATGTTGCTTGTTAAATCCACTTCAGTCAGTGTAGATGAAGGTTAAAGACCAGAAGCATTTTTAAGCCTTGAGACAATTGAGACATGGATTGTGTATGTGTGACATTCAGAGGGTGAATGGGCAAGACCAAAAGATTTAAGTGCCTTTGAACGGGGTATGGTAGTAGGTTTGTGTCAAGAACTGCAATGCTGTTGGGTTTTTCACGCTCAACAGTTTCCCGTGTGTATTAAGAATAGTCCACCACCCAAAGGACATCCAGCCAACTTGACTCCAATGCTTCTCACAGTTTTGTCAACATGGGCCAGCATCCCTGTGGAACACTTTTGACACCTTGTAGAGTCCATGCTTCGACAAATTATGGCTGTTCTGAGGGCAAACGGGCAAATCAATATTAAGGTGTTCTTAATGTGTTGTGCACTCAGTGTATATATCATCGTTGAGTAAACTCCGTTAGTTGAGGGGGTGAGTTCTTCCATGATGAGTACACTATGTGAGTTGTCAGAGTCAGTGAGCAACAGGCTACTATTAAACTGTGACATTTCYTTCCCAAGGAACTGTGAGGGATAGGCCTTCCATGAGATTTCACACAACAAAGACACAATATAGGTCTACTTACCACTAGGCCTACTACTGCTGCTGTGTAGCCTGCATCTAGGTATAACTCCTACATCTCCTCGTTAAGCTACAACTCCTACATCTCCTCGTTAAGCTACAACTCCTACATCTCCTCGTTAAGCTACAACTCCTACATCTCCTCGTTAAGCTACAACTCCTACATCTTCCTCGGTTAAGCTCAACTCCTACATCTCCTCGTTAAGCTCCAACTCCTACATCTCCTCGTTAAGCTCAACTCTACATCTCCTCGTGTAAATCTCCAACTTCCTACATCTCTCGTTAAGCTCAACTCCTACATCTCCTCGTTAAGCTACAACTCCTACATCTCCTCGTTAAGCTCAACTCTACATCTCCTCGTTAAGCTCCAACTCCTACATCTCCTCGTTAAGCTACAACTCTACAATCTCCTCGTTAAGCTATATTTCCTAGTTAAGCTACAACTCCTACATCTCCTCGTTAAGCTATAATGGGTAACTATACATTCCTACAATGCAGTGCCTTTCTTACCCCAGGAAATATCACTTCTTCTTTAGTGTAAAATGTGGAATCCAAAAGGATTTAAATATAGGTCAGGTGTCCTTTTACCTTAACACACAAAATATTCATATTAAAACTGAATTGTAATGCATTTGGAACTGTTTTCTTAGTTTGGATGTCTAGTGATGTAGGTGTTTTGCCATGTCTCTGGGTGTTATTCGTCAACTTCCACATAATATTAAGCCATAAAATAATTAATTTTTATTATTTTTAGTCTAGTTAAATTCTCTCAACAATGTTTTTTTCATATTATTTTATTAAAGATTGTCTGTGTATCCCTGATTATGTTTGTTGTAATTCTCCATTTAAGAAAACAACCCCTTAATTTTATTGGTGAGAAAACAACATAAGCTAAATAAATATAAACACCCAGTTGGATCTATTTGTCCATGTTTATGTTAGTCTGTATGTCCAACTCATAAATGTCCACCCTGTTAGGCTAAATTATAGAGAGAATTTACCACATTTCAAAAGCTTAAAATATTTTGATAGAGAAGTAGAAGTCATTTAAGTCAATCTTGCTCACTCACAGTGCGATGGCTAATTTAGGCTCAACATTTCCACCCGGTTAGGTTCCACCCTGTTAGGTATGCGCCTAACCGGTTAAAAATGATAATAATTAAGTGCCTGAGCTTGACCAATATGTTTATCTGAAAGTCAAAGTCCTTTTTCTGAACTTTTTTCCAAAGTTACGAGGTCCAAAAGGCACTGCATTGTAGGATGACCCAACTTGACTTTGTTAGGCCTACACACTGTAATAATATATCAGTGTCCAATGTAAGCATTGTCTTCTTTACAGAGAATGGTCCAACCACATATATTAGTCTAATCTTGGTTTCACTTCAGAGAGTTGTACAGGATTTCATGTAATATAGAGGGAGGGTAATATAATTACCTAGATAGAACTGTAGGTAGGCAGACCATACAACTAAGGCTGTGCCCAAATGGCACCCTATTCCCTACACTTTTAGAAAAAAAGAGTTCCAAAAGGGTTATTCGGCTGTCCCCATAAGAAACCTGTTTTTGGTTCCAGGTAGAAACTTTGTTCAAGTATAACCGTTTTGGGTTTCATGTAGCTCTCTTTCCACAGAGGCAATACATGGAACCCAACATGGTATAACGTGGAACCAACAAGGGTTCTTCAAAGTGTTCTCTTATGCGGCAGTCGAAGAACCCTTTAGGTTCTAGATGGCACCTTCTTTTCTAAGAGTTTACTAGTGCACTACTACTAGAGTCCTATAAGCCCTGGTCAAAAGTAGTGCATTATATAGGGAATAGGGTGCCTTTGGGAGGCATGTAGAACAGGTTGACCATTAACTTGTCCTCCAGCCCTTCAGTTCAGCCAGTCATTTTCTTTATCTACTTGTACAGGTAATCATTATGTGCAAAAGTAACATTGCAGTTATGTTACCCACTCAGGCCAGAGCAGCTGCAATAACACGATAACAATTGTTGCTGAGTAACTATGACTCTTTATAGTGACTTTTGTATTGGCCTAGTTGTGAATGGACAGGCTTAACACCTGTATAGCCTGTAGCTTACTTATTCGAGTGTGTGTGTGTGTGTGTGTGTGAGAGAGAGAGAGAGGCTATTTTCCTACTCTCCACTGCTGTAGCCAGATTGGTCACAGGACAGTCCAGGGAGAAAAAAACACTCAGTCACGATGACTAATTCAATTCTGTCCTAATTTAAGTCACTCACTCTGTCTTCCTCAGTACATCACTGGGATCAGACTCTCGACTAGTGGTTGGGCTATCTTACCCACTCCCCGCCAGACCTGGGTTCAGACTCTTTTAAAAATCTTTCAAATACGTTGAGCATTTGCTCTAGTCTGCCTGAAGAGCCAGATGGGTGGGGTTTGCACTTTTGAGACATCTCTATTGGTTTCATTGCAGCAGGTACGCTCAATCAAGCACAGATGCAGTATTTGAAATGCTTTCTAATGGTATTTGAACCCAGGTCTGGTGGGAGGGGGGGGACTCTGCATTCCCTTGTGTGGAATCTGTGGAGACACCCAAGCTCTCCTAGAGCTGTGATGTTGTCTAAAAGCACGTTGGCTCTAGTCACAGTGACTAAGAGAAACTGTGACCCCTCCCAAGAGGATTTATGGGTGTGACTGTAAACTCTTTGATTACCTTAAAGGTATATCTATCTACGTTGTATATCTCTTTCTGTTCTAGGACAGTCCTTTGTTCTGACTGGAGTGATTGAGGTTGRATGGCTTCGRGATGTTATTTAGCTGAGTCATTCGCTTGTCATATAACATGCTAAATYACTCTCGAAAATGAAAGTTCTAGCTCCAGACTGCTATCTGTTTTGATCAGACATGGAAATAAGTGCTAAAAACAAATTAAAGGAAGATGGTGAGCAAGCTATGAAGGGAAAATACGGACATTTTGGTGCAGGTACAGCCAACTAGCGCAAAAATATTATTTAAATATTGTCAGTATCATAAGTATATCCCGATATGTAAATGTATTGATTTCTTTCCCCCATCACATATAGATAAACCCTATCCACCCTAACACCTAACTGTACTGTTTTCTCTTTTCTCTTCAGTTGCCAACGGCGCCCAGACCTTCAGTAAATACAACAGTGCAATTTGAAATTCCAGAGCGGGCGACTTCTGGGAAAGCTTCTAGAGTGGAGCAACTGATCAACAAACTAAACTGAGCCCCCCCCTCATTCCTGAATCCTCAGGGCTGCCAGCTTACGCTGACGACATTTTTGGCACCTGCTCTTTTTTTCTTCTCTACAGAGTTTAGGAGTTTACCACCCTCTACTACCCTATCCTTGTCCCTCTTCTACCCAACTCCGGGCAGAAGTGGAGCTAGCTCCATGAGCTAAGTCCTGATTATAATTATGACCACCATTTAAGATGCAGTATATCAGTGTCTGTTTTTTGGGCCTCAGAGCGAAAAATGAATAAGCAAGTTTTGACCTGCGATCGCTTATCTTCACAGGCAAAACATTTTTCGGTTGGAAATTGATTTCCTGTGGATGCTTGAAATAACTTCACTTAAAAAAAAGACAACTTCTGAACGGAGTAAGTGGACTTGAGAAAGATGTCAGAGTACTAGACACCTCTGTCTGTTTTTCTGACTGTTGCTGACTCTCCTTTGTTCAGAAAGTTCCCCTTTAGGAGAAAAACATATCAACAAGCGGCGTGAATAACAGTAATTTCCCGACTGCGTCTTTTCAGACTTGCTGCATACTTCCTGCCGTAAAGACCATACATCTTGCTGTTCCTTTAATAAAAAGACAAGAGAAGAGAAGTTTACTCAAGGGCAGGTGGGAGAGAATCTAGAACACTGGTTTGAATGATGCCATAAATCGTGGTGGATTGCGATTGGCCTGTATATACATACATAACCATGACTGGCAGTCATGTAGAAGTATTTTTTTTAGTTTTACAATAGCACCTGAATGTGCACTATGGCTGGGCTTGTGGAATAAGTAGACTTGACGAAAAAACTCTTATAGACACAATGGCTGGATTGAGGAGTAAGGGCTAAGAAACCGACTTTTGAACCTTTTCAAGAAAAGCCGATTTGGTACTCTCTGAACTCTATAGTCACAGACATACATTCAACCAAAAAACAACAAAGACCCTAGGAAAAGGGGCCTAGCCTTCTACAATCCTCCCTAGCTCCTCCAGTTTCAACATTTCCCTTGTCTCCTTGGCCTCAGTGAGCAAGGATGTCTGGCAGTAGTCACTCCCAACACTGTTCTTAGTTTTGTCACAGCTTCAACAGAAGCACCAGGAAGGATCCTTGTCAGTCAGGATGTCTAATGAGTGCCCGACGGAGTGCAAGCGGTAGTGACGCCGTCGACGCGCAACGGCCACCGCGTCTTCAGCTACACTCTGGAGAGCCACACGGCGGCCGCCTTCGCCATCATGAACGAGCTGCGGCTGGACGGCCAGCACTGTGCGACGTGACGCTTCGCGTGTGTTACAACGACCTGGAGGCCGTGGACTTCGTGGCACACAAGGTGTGTAGCATTGTGTCAATAACGGTTATGCTGTGGATGGAGTCTGGTGTAGCGGTAATGCTCCTGACTTCGGACAACTCGTGCCCCCTTGGCGACAGGGGGGTCTGTGCCCTTCTCTTCTAGTCCTCATGCTTTGTCTATCCCCAGATTTGTTTCTAACACATTTCTCTCTGTGAAACTCCCCACCCCAAAATGTCGGGAAAAAATTATGTTCGGCACTCCGATCTTTAAAGCTCCAATGCAGCTGTTTTTATCTCAAATCGTTTCTGGGTAACAATTAAGGACCTTACTGTGATTGTTTTCAATTAAAATTGTAAAAAATAAACAAWAATAGCTTCCTAGCAAAGAGCAATTTCTCAAGCAAGAATTTTGATAGGACTGTCTGGGAGTAATCTGAATGGGGAGGGGAAAACTGAAAATTAGCTGTTATTTGCAGAAAGGTTTGTAACTCTTTCTTATTGGTCTGTTAACGTGATGTCACCAGGCAGGCCAAAACTCCATCAAACAGCTCTTACACTAAAAGGGCATTATCATAATTTTCACAATTTCACAGTATTATTCCAACTTCAGTGTGGAAATGTATATAAAACACAGGAAAATTATGTTTTTGACAGCACTTGACCTTAAAAAACAAACAAAATATATATAAATAAAATGGTTATGCTAGTGATTTCAGGGGACCTTTAAAACCGTCTTGTGAATGAGGAGTGCATGGCGATCTCGGGGAATCTCATAACACATTGGAAAAGTTGATTAACAGATATATTGCTTCATTGAATTGTTTGTACACGGTAGGAACCCTACTTTTCTATGTTTGAGATATCAAGCTGACAGTTCACGTCTACAGGTGGTGCTGGCATCGTCCTCTCCGGTCTTCAGAGCCATGTTCACCAACGGCCTGAAGGAGTGTGGGATGGAGGTGGTGCCCATCGAGGGGATACACCCCCGGGTGAGTGTTACAACACATTTTATAAGACTTGCCACAGGCATGTAATAAACCTTTCTAGCTGTTGGCCTAACGTATAGTGTTAACCAATTCTACTGAAACCAACTGTATTTTCATGTGAGAATCGGTGAGTAATAGTAGTGAACACTGGATAGATGAGGGAGACCTGCGTAAGTAGGAGGGTGGGAAGACCGCCTTTCATCCAGGCGTGTCAGTAGAGCTAGACTTTTAGAAATCCCAGTTGTAATTATCCACGTTGCATTCACGTTAGGAAGTTTTCCACGTTTTCCTACGAGGGACCAAAGATTGACTCCATAAGAAAGACAGTTGTATTTCAGTGGTAAAAATACGCGCTCGCACGCACACACCTGCTTTTATCGCTGGCTTCTTTATTCCAGCTGGTGCGTACTGAGTTAGCCCCGAGAGATCGTAATCATGCCGCTGCCTTTAGGCACGCAGACACACGCAGACACACCAAGCTTACAGAGAGTGCCGGATTAGCCATGTTGACTAATGAGGGAACTGATAAACCAGCAGCTCTCTGACTGCTCTGTCATAGGCTAACTCAGAACTGTGCCACACTGCCACAGCTTTGATAGTATGTATTGTGTTACTGTTTTTGTTTGCGATTGTCTTACTTTTTAACTCTGCCCTGTTGGGCAAAGGGCTCGTAAACTAAGCATTTCACAGGTCAAGTCTACACCGTGTTGTATTCAGCGCCTGTGACAAATACAATTTGATTCGATGGGTTTTATTTGATTGTGTAGTTCCTCAGTACTGCAGGCAGATTGTGTCAGTCTGGACCCTCATGCAACAATAATGATGTAAATGAATCAACCCCTTTCTGTCTTCCTGTCTCTTCTAACTGTTCTAACTACTTCTCGTCTCATTCTCTCTCACCTGCCTCCACTCTCTCTTCCATCTGTCTCTTCTAACTGTTCTACTACTCTCGTCTCATTCTCTCTCACCTGCCTCCACTCTCTTCTTCCATCTGTCTTTCTAACTGTTCTAACTACTCTCGGTCTCATTCTCTCTCACCTGCCCTCCACTCTCTCCTTCCATCTGTTCTCTTCTAACTGTTCTAATACTCTCGTCTCATCTCTCTCACCTGCCTCCACTCTCTTTTCCATCTGTCTCTTCTAACTGTTCTAACTACTCTCGTCTCATCCTCTCTCACCTGCCCTCCACTCTCTCTTCCATCTGTCTCTTCTAACTGTTCTAACTACTCTCGTCTCATTCTCTCTCACCTGCCCTCACTCTCTCTCTCATCTGTCTCTTCTAACTGTTCTAACTACGGCTAACGCCTCAGTCTCATCCTCTGTCAGCCTGCCCTCGCACTCTCTTTTCCATCTGTCTCTTCTAACTGTTCTAAACTACTCTCGTCTCATTCTCTTCACCTGCCCTCACTTCTCTTCCATCTGTCTCTTCTAAACTGTTCTAACTACTCTCGTCTCATTCTCTCACCTGCCCTCCACTCTCTTTTCCATCTGTCTCTTCTACTGTTCTAACTACTCTCGTCTCATCCTCTGTCACCTGCCCTCCACTCTCTCTCCACTGTTCTTCTAACTGTTCTAACTACTCTCGTCTCATCCTCTCTCACCTGCCTCCACTCTCTTTTCCATCTGTCTCTTCTAACTGTTCTAACACTCTCGTCTCATCCTCTGTCACCTGCCCTCCACTCTCTTTCCATCTGTCTCTTCTAACTGTTCTAACTACTCTCGTCTCATTCTCTCACCTGCCCTCCCTCTCTTTCCATCTGTCTCTTCTAACTGTTCTAACTACTCTCGTCTCATTCTCTCTCACCTGACCTCCACTCTCTTTTCCATCTGTCCCATCTCTTCTCTCCATCTCCAATATTTTCTCTTCCTTTCTCTCTCTGCAAATCCCTCCTCTCTCTCCACATCCCTCCTCTCTCTCTTAGGTGATGGGCAGGTTGATAGAGTTTGCCTACACGGCCAGCATCTCTGTGGGGGAGAAGTGTGTGATCCACGTCATGAACGCGCCGTCATGTACCAGATCGACAGCGTGGTCAAGGCCTGCTGCGACTTCCTGGTTACGCAGCTGGACCCTAGCAACGCCATCGGCATAGCCAGCTTCGCCGAGCAGATCAGCTGCACGGAGCTCCATCAGAAAGCTCGGGAATATATCTACATGAACTTCAGCCAGGTATGTGGTGTAGATACTGTCTTCTGGGTTTGAGCAAATATCTACTTCCCCAGGGTCGGATGACCTCATGGATACTATTTTTATGTGTCTGCATCTAGTATAAAGGAAGTTGGAGGTAGTTTCACAAGCCAATGCTAACAAGCATGTTATGACCTCTAATATCCTTCATACTGGACACAGAGACATACAATGGTATCCACGAGTTCATCTGACTCTGGGGATGTAGATAACAAGCTTCATCCCGAAGTATCCTTTTAAAAACACACATCCAGTTAGCTTCCCCCCTCATAACTGATTCAGGATCAGCTTTCCTAACCTCGTTCTTTGGGTTTTGCGATTCTCCAAACCATAGAGGTAGAATCCTTTTAAACTCATGAGGGAAGTGAACAAGTACACACTTCGGAGAGAATGATAGTCTCTTTTCTCCCCGCGAGTTGGACAAGTCCAGCATCCAGAGCACGCTCACTGTTGATGTACGAAGTGTTTCACCGTGACACTTTGCTCCTTGACCTTTCGATATGTCCTATGGGTTTTCCCAGGAAGTAACCACGTCGCCTGACTCCGATCAGTTGAAATAATTCAAGCAGATACTGTGCTGTCCTTATCTTCATTTGATATGGATGAGTCATTCAGTCAACCTTATCGTTAGTTTCACCGTCACCGTCAGGCCCTTCAGCTGCTATACAGATGAATGGCTTTTCTCAGATCTGTAGTCSCTTCCTGTAATTGGTGTCTTTGAAAAGCCAGAGACCGTTTCCTCAAGTGACWCGCTGTGTTTAGTTAAGGGAAACGTCAAGGCTTTGCTAGGGTGGAGCACCACCACCTGCACCACAGTGTGTCATCACTGAGCAAATAGTCTCCGCTGTTACTGTACACCATCTTCGTTTCTGTTCTGCTTTGGCCCTTGGTGAACACTCAACATGAATAATCGTACTATTGTGTGGTAGTGGGTTAGGTGAGTGTGTGTTGGGTTAGTTTTGTGCGTGAGTTGGGTGAGTCGTGTGGAATCAGAGCGTTGTGTGGGCGGGCTCATGGGGGTTTACCTGTATGTTCACTGTACAGGCTGCATGACTGCATGACTTCACAGGGAGTCAGACTGAAACTGTTACCATGGAAGAGCTGGTTGGCTGGCTGGTTAACAGGGAGAGATGTCTCATATATATTCTGCAAAGATCACTATCTCTCTCTCTCTCACACACACACACACACACACACACACACACACACACACTCCCACAACCAAAAGAATGATCATGAGTCATAATAAGATGAATACCAAAGGTGTACTGTGTGATTCAGTGTACTCCATTGAATAAAAAGGTTTTCAAAATGCTTCGTTACTCCCCTTTTTAATTCCAGAAGCCTAACAATTGCCCAGGCACCATATCCAATAATTCCTGGTTATTCTCCATGACTTCATTTTAGACTGGCAACCAAGTGATGCTTTTCTTAGAACAGTCTCTTTTCCTCCTCCTCACCTGTAGGTGGCGACCCAGGAGGAGTTCTTCAACCTCTCCCAATGCCAGCTGGTCACTCTCATCAGCCGCGACGAACTCAACGTGCGCTGTGAGTCGGTGGTCTTTCAGGCTTGTGTGGCGTGGGTCCGGTACGACCGGGAGAACCGGCGGCCCTACGTCCAAGCCCTGCTCCAGGCCGTGCGGTGCCACTCCCTCACCCCACACTTCCTCCAAGCCCAGCTGCAGTCTCTGGAGTGGGACGACCAGTGTAAAGACTACCTGGCYCAGATCTTCCAGGACCTCACCCTCCACAAGCCCACCAAGGTGAGATGGTTGGTTGGTATTTTGTGTAAAATAAAATGTTTACAGTTAAAGTTCAAAAGTTCCACCCTCCATTGTTTCTGATGTGCTTCAATGACCTTGCTGCTGTATCTAGCACTTAACGTCCAATACTGATGCCATACAACCTTGATTAAATAAAGTTTTAAAAAACTACAAAGCCGGCCTCCCGAGTGGCGCAGCGGTCTAAGGCACTGCATCGCAGTGCTTGTGGCGTCACTACAGACCCGGGTTCAATCCCAGGCTGTGTCACAACCGGCCGTGACCGGGAGTCCCATAGGACGCCGCACAATTGGCCCAGTGTCGTCCAGGTTAGGGGAGGGTTTGGCCGGGGGGGCTTGGCTCATTGCTCTCTCCTTGTGGCGGGCCGGGCGCCTGCAGGCTGACTTCGGTCGTAAGTTGAACAGTGTTTCCTCCGACACATTGGTGAAGCTGATTTCCGGGTGGGTGTTGTAAGCGGGCTGGTGTTAAGGAGCGTGGTTTGGTGGGTCATCGACCTTCGCCTCTCCAGAGCCCATTGGGGAGTTGCAGCGATGAGACAAGATCGGAATTAATATTGGGAGGGAAAAAAAGGGGATAAAAAAATATCAAAAATATTTCCAACGTATTTTTCTCCAAGGTAATCTCCTGATGGATCAATTGATTGATACATTTATGTGGTCCTCCTAGGTGATCTCGTGCCGCACGCCCAAAAGATGTGTATAAGAGACAGGTAATCTCCTGATTGATACATTTATGTGGTCCTCCTAGGTGATCTCGTGCCGCACGCCCAAAGTGCCCCAGCTCATCTACACAGCAGGGGGATACTTCCGTCAGTCCCTGTCCTATCTGGAAGCCTACAACCCCTGTACTGGGGCCTGGCTGAGGCTAGCTGACCTTCAGGTCCCCCGGAGTGGCCTGGCTGCCGTGGTCATCTCTGGGCTGTTCTACGCTGTCGGAGGAAGGAACAACGCTCCTGACGGGAATATGGACTCAAACACGTTGGATTGTTATAATCCCATGAACAACTGCTGGTTGCCTTGTGCTCCCATGAGTGTACCCAGGAACAGGATAGGAGTGGGGGTGATTGACGGGATGATCTAYGCTGTCGGAGGGTCGCATGGATGTATTCATCATAACAGCGTGGAGAGGTTCGTAGAACTGGGATCTGATTGGGAGGTTTGATGAAGGGAGCGGGAGTTGCGTTTTTATGTCCTTAGGTTGGGGTTATGATTGGTTAGGTATGTAGGATTGGAACAGTGCCCTTTGCGCCATAGGACTTGGTATTTTCTGTCCGGAGAAAAGTGATGTTATACAAGGAAGTAAACTCAGCAAAAAAAGAAACGTCCCTTTTTCAGCGAACCTGTCTTTCAAAGATAATTTGTAAAAATCCAAATAACTTCACAGATCTTCATTGTAAAACGTTTAAACACTGTTTCCCATGCTTGTTCAATGAACCATAAACAATTAATGCACATGTGGAAAGGTCGTTAAACTAACAGCTTACAGACGGTAGGCAATTAAGGTCACAGTTATGAAAACATAGGACACTAAAGAGGCCTTTCTACTGACCTGAAAAACACCAAAAGAAAGATGCCCAGGGTTCCTGCTCATCTTCGTGAATGTGCCTTAGGCATGCTGCAGGGAGGCATGAGGACTGCAGATGTGGCCAGGGCAATAAATTGCAATGTCCGTACTGTGAAACGCCTAAGACAGCGCTACAGGGAGACAGGACGGACAGCTGATCGTCCTCGCATGGCAGACCACGTGTAACAACACCTGCACAGGATCGGTACATCCGAACATCACACATGCGAGACAGGTACAGGATGGCAACAACAACTGCCCGAGTTACACCAGGAACGCACAATCCCTCCATCAGTGCTCAGACTGTCCGCAATAGGCTGAGAGAGGCTGGACTGAGGGCTTGTAGGCCTGTTTGTAAGGCAGGTCCCCACCAGACATCACCGGCAACAATGTCGCCTATGGGCACAAACCCACTGTCGCTGGACCAGACAGGACTGGCAAAAGTGCTCTTCACTGACAAGTCGCGGTTTTGTCTCACCAGGGGTGATGGTCGGATTCGCGGTTATCGTCGAAGGAATGAGCGTTACACCAAGGCCTGTACTCTGGAGCGGGATTTATTTGGAGGTGGAGGGTCCATCATGGTTTGGGGCTGTGTCCAGCATCATCGGACTGCGCTTGTTGTCATTGCAGGCAGTCCAACGCTGTGCGTTACAGGGAAGACATCCTCCTCCCTCATGTGGTACCCTTCCTGTAGGCTCATCCTGACATGACCCTTCAGCATGACAATGCCACCAGCCATATTGCTCGTTCTGTGCGTGATTTCCTGCAAGACAGGAATGTCATTGTTGACCATGGCCAACGAAGAGCCCGATGTCAATCCCATTGAGCACGTCTGGGACATGTTGGATCGGAGGGTGAAGGCTAGGGCCACCCCCCCCCCCCCAGAAATGTCCGGAACTTGCAGGTGCCTTGGTGGAAGAGTGGGGTAAAATCTCACAGCAAGAACTGGCAAATCTGGTACAGTCCGTGTGGAGGAGATGCACTGCAGTACTTAATGCAGCTGGTGGCCACACCAGATACTGACTGTAACTTTTGATTTTGACCCCCCCTTTGTTCAGGGACACATTATTCAATTTCTGTTAGTCACATGTCTGTGGAACTTGTTCAGTTTACGTCTCAGTTGTTGAATCTTGTTATGTTCATACAAATATTTACACATGTTAAGTTTGCTGAAAACAAACGCAGTTGACAGAGAGAGGACGTTTCATTTTTTGCTGCGTTTATTACAGTGTATATATTTTTTTTTTATCTCAAGGAAAGTATTTGTTGTTTGTGCCTAAAGTCATTTCTTCCTAGTTTATTTTTGTTCACGATTTTCAACCTCACACTATATATGTCCAGTTGGTTGATTTGTGGGGCGTGTATCTCTTACTGCTTGCAGGTTTTGTCAGTGTGTTTGACTGACAGTGTCTGTCTGTCCCCTGCCTCCTAGGTATGACACCCAGACAGGGAACCAGTGGCACCTGGTGGCCCCATGTTGACGCGGCGTATCGGGGTGGGCGTGGCGGGTCATCAACCGGCTTGCTGTAACGCGGTGGGCGGGTTCGACGGCACACCGACCTCGCCTCCTCAGAGTGTTATAACCCAGAGAGGGATGAGTTGGAAGAGCATGGCTGCCAATGAACACTGTGCGCTCTGGGGGAGGTGAGGAACAAAGGGAGCACACTGACTTTTGGACAGAATTTTACCGTTTTGATTCTCTACCCTTCTCTCGACGTGTGTTACTTACACCGCCCTTAATTTATTTAAAGGGCATGGACATGATTATGTGGAGAACTCCAGCCGTGCTTGCACAAATCCAATGTTTTCAAATGGATTTTAAGATGCACTTTCTGAGGTGAAGGGTGGAAGATTCCAGAGTAACCTATGTGTAGGCCTAAAGTCCCACCCTAGTGTCAAGAAGGCCCTTCTTAATATAATGCACCTTTTGACCGCATCAGGATGTGGTGCGCTGGGAACCGTAATCTACGTGTTGGGGGCTTACGCGCACCAAACCAGCTGAACACAGTGGGAGCCTACGATGTTTGAGCCACCTGACACCTGGAGCTTTGCGCGCTCCATGAGGCACGGCGCTCTGCCCTGGGGGTCACCCGGCGCACCATGGGAGATCTATGTACTGGGTGGTATGTAAAAAGGTTCCACTGCAACAATGCTTTACGCGTAATTATAAGAGTTATTTGCTTTTCGGGGCAAGAAATTCTTTCTTTTGAACACCGTAAACAAAGCCCTGGACCCCAAATACCCATGTTGTTAGCTAATACATTATGAGAGAATCAACCCCCATATGATGTGCAGGATTTAGTACTACAGTGTTTAGGACACTTTAGTTGTCCAGTGTCGAAGTGACATAAAGAGAGCATATCTTATTTAGTTTTTATTGATTTATTTTGTCTGCATTTGTATTTATTTTTGATCATTTTGTTGAGAGCGCATTCTGGGTGGTGACTCACGCGAGGACAGTACTGATTATGGCAACGTCATTATATTTGGCACGCTAGCTCATTTGAATGATGCAGCAGCAACACCTGGTAAACAGCTTGGCTTTTTGGCCTCCTGC
>NW_019944797.1:8966-61124 GCF_002910315.2 Salvelinus sp. IW2-2015 | reverse complement strand
ATGAACCCGAGACGGACGCGTGGTCGGAGGTGACCCGCATGATGTCGGGCCGCAGTGGCGTGGGCGTGGCCGTTACCATGGAGCCCTGCCAAAAGGACCTGGCCCAGTGTCTGAAGCATGAGAGGACGGAGGTCACTGGCGGTTGTGAGGGTGTTAGTTTGGGGTGTTCAGGGACAGGAGGGGACTCTGGRTCGTACCATAACTCCAGACACGGTGCCTTCGGCAAGGGGACTTGAGTCGTACACTCTCCACCATCCCTGGCTCAGTCCTCTTCAGTCCTCAGTCTTCCATGGAAAGGCGCCCCCGCCTTGAATAGAAGACAGAAACACAGGTCTTCTGAAAAACACAAGATCTCAGAGGCCCTCCCTAGCCATGTTGGTTTCACACAACTTCAGTCATATGTGACAAGTTGTTTAATGATAAATTGTATATAGTTTATGATCTAGCACGTTGATTCACTCACTGTTCCCGCGATAACAATGCAGATGGGCAAAGTCATAGAAATAGGAGTTCTAGATTGTTTAATCTGTTCAAATCTACTTCTATGTGCTCCATCCCATACCACCACAGTAGCACTATAGCTCYCTCTTGGACCAATGTTTCCCTGGTCTACACCAAGAGGAGAAAGGGCTGTACAATGTATTTGAAAGGCTACYAACTAACCTCTGTCTACTAAATTAGTAGTCACTTTTTTTCTATTTCAAGACCAGCCTGTGCAGATAAACCAAATATTTTTGGGAGGGGAAGAAATATACAACATTGCATACCTTCAAACAACAAGAAAGTGTAAGACAAAGTACCTTTTGCTGAGAATTTTCCTGAACAGCAGTAAATGCAAACTTGTARTGCATTCAAGGTTTAAAAAGGCTTCTAAAGTTTGAATTTTCCACTTAAAAATKTTAGATTTGATTTTGCCTAATGAAAAATGGATCAACCCTACACAAAAAATGTCCCTTATTAATTATAATCCACATAATTCACATTTTCTGTTGCTGCAGGATTATTTTCCTACTGTAGCAAACTGGCTCAAATGAAAGATCTTACATCTGTAGTACTTTTGGCAAAGTCTGTAGACAAATGGGGAATTTTAGGGTTTTCCTAATATAAGTGCCATTACTATGCCTGCTGGCATGATTACCACCATCAGTATACAGACCACTCTCTGGTGGCAAGAAAGCACGTTGGTGCTCGGGCTGAGGGTTGGAGACTTAGCCTACAGTGGTCGAAGTAGGCCTAGAGAGCCCCAAGACTGAGTCTAGATACTATCGGCTCAATAGCGTCGCAAACCAATCATAAAGAATATGTGGGACGGGAATGTACTGAAAAGTGTTTAGAGTAGGGAACTCACAAGGACCGCCCATAAGGACAAAGAAGTGTCAATTCATTTTAAACCATTACACACAAATATATCTCCAATCTCCCCCCTGCGATTGCTTTTGGGTTTTAACACTCGTACGCACATCTGGCCAAACCACGGGTCAAGTGACCATTGTTGTGCATTAAGTCACATTGATAATGTCACTAAATGGGAAGAAGAGAAGAAAAGGGCGGAGTCCCAAATGGCACCCTATTCCTATACGTGCCACTACGTTTGACCAGAGCCCTATGGGCCCTTATCAAGAGTAGTGCACCAAATATTTCCCGATGACTCGCACTGAATTGAATTCCGCTGCTCTCTCGATGGAGAAGGAATGTCAGTGGCGCGGAGCCTGCCAAAACTAATTTGGGAATAGAGTGCTATTTAGTACAGGCTACTTAAAGAAATGTATTTGTAACAGCGGTTTAATTAAACTACAAAGGTTTTGTAAGTGATGTTTTGTACATTGATATTATATTCCAATAGAGTCTTGTACAGAAGAATTTAAGAGCTGAAGTTTTTTATTTATTAATTTTGTCCTTTTTTTCTTGTTTGCTTTGACTGACTACAACGACTTGTATTAAAATTGACTCTGATATTGTTTTCCTGCTAATGAGAAGCATGCATTGTATTTAGCATGCCTGTTGAATGCCTACATTTGTAAAGAAAGGTTGCCTCTTTTGAAAGGACTTTTTCCCGCTTCTTAGTAGTTAAAGAAATATAATAGAATATTTAAAGAAATGCTTTGTACATTTTTCAGCAAACAAACACTGTACAAACACATTGTATATTAAAATATGTTTATTTTAACAGTGGCATATGTTTGTCGAAATCCCAGTTCTGGGCTCGTATTCACACAGCGTCTGATTTAAAAGTGCTGATATAGGATACGTTTTTGCCTTTTCGATCAAAATGAATAGAGGGGATCTGAGCCTAGTTTAGCAATACTCCAATTAGCTTTGAGAGAAAGGCACCTGGATCCGGTTCGTTAGAACCATCGATGAACTTGGCCTACGATACTTTCGGGAAACCGGCCCTGATCAGGGACGACACAAAGACGGTACAGTACGACAATGGGCAGAAACTGCTCTCTAATTGAAATCCCAGATCACGCTAAATTCATGTGCAGAAACACGTAATCGGTTCTAACGTTCTGCGCATGTGCAGGCCGTCAAATCAAAGGCATGCCTTCGATATATCGTTGTTTTTTACGAAAATTAGAACTTGTCAGTTTGTCACTTTCAGGAGGTTAGTCATAACATGCTCAGCTACTTAAGACATTGTCTCGAATCTCGGTTGTGCCTTTTAGATTTCGAAAACGTTTACCACCAAGGAAGATTTTTTCCACTTCTCTAATTGACTTCTCTAACGCCAAACTCCGACCTGGTCTGCTTCACAAGCGTTCCCGGAAGTCTCGCAATAATGCTCCTCTGGGTTTTAGAAACTCTGTGATCTGCATCATGTTGCCACAAGATGTGCCTAAACACAGATTTTCGTCATACCACCAGATGGCCACGATATCACAAATTATTGATGATAACATTGATGATGTGGATTATGGATTAAATTTGCAATATTAAAATAATAGTTAACATATTTTACTATTAAGGGTTTGTTTCATATTTGTTCAATATTATTTCTTATTTTATAATGTAACTACAAGCTGTAGGCTATAAACCAAGTAATTAAGTGTAAGTACTGGCCATTCATGATGGCTTGACATTTCGCATTCCCTTGGTGAATCTGGCACGCGGTATGCAAAATAGGCACTGGGCTACAGTAGATTTAGATAAGTAGCCTAAACTCAACTCCATATACACTACATGACCAAAAGTATGTGGACACCTGCTCGTCGAACATCTCATTCCAAAATGATGGGAATTAATATGAGTTTGTACACCCATTTGCTGCTACTTCAGTCTCCGCCCTTCTGGAAGGCTTTCCTCTAGATGTTGGAACATTGTTGTGGGGACTGCTTCCATTCAGCCACAAGAGCATTAGTGAGGTTCGACACTGATGTTGGGCAATTAGGCCGGACTCGCACTCAGCGTTCCATTTCATCCCAATGGTGTTTGAACCATGAAAAACAGCCCCAGACCATTATTCCTCCTCCACCAAACTTTACAGTTAGCACTATGCATTGGGGCAGGTAGCGTTCTCCTGGCATCCGCCAAACCCAGATTCGTCAGTAGGACTGCCAGATGGTGAAGAGTGAGTCATCACTCCAGAAACACGTTTCCACTGCTCAAGAGTCCATGGAGGCAAGCTTTACACCACTTCAGTCGATGCTTGGGTTTGCGGATGGTTATCTGCGTTATTGTCCCTGGGTGCTGCAATCTATAGTTTTTGCAAAAAAATAGCATTTTATGTGATGCCTGTCAAATTGCGCCGCGAAATCCAATGGAGTTTGAAGTTTGCCACTTCGAGCATGCACTGCCAGTCTTATGGATAATTTTATAAAGATACATTATTTAACGCTAACTGTGTACTTGTGCTTGTCCTGATTGTTATAGAGTTGTCAGTGGGTGTGCAATCCATAGTTTTTATATAAAAAAAAAATGGCATTCTATGCATCCCCTGCCAAAACTAAGCTGTTCCTTCTCAATGCTCCCTTGGTGGAGGTTGCGTAAAATGCTTTTTTTTTTTTTACTAAGGTTGCAGCACCCAAAGAAAATAACGCAGTTACACAGGCCAAACAGTTACAAGGTACACATTAAAGAATGGGCATTACTGCAAGTATCGACTGATACTGACTCAATGTAGTCGGAGGTACACTCTGCCGACCCTCATCGCAACTCGGCTCCATTGAAAAGTATGGAGTGAGTTATATAAATGATTATACTGACCAAGAAAGAAACAAAAAAATGCTGAATAATAATGATGATGCACTTCTCTTCATTCTAGATCAATGTCAGGGTGACATCCCTATTTAATAGCCGATGTAAGCAAAAAATGGACACATCCGTAGATTTTTTGCCACAGTCTCACTGGGTGGGCAAGTCAAAGTAAGATTAAGCGTCGATGCGTCGTACGTATTTTAGGAGGCGGAAGGCTTGCATTACCTGTATGGACTTCGACAATCCTGTGTGGGTGGTAGGCTACTGAACGACACCTCACACTCAAACAACTATCTCAAACTTAAACTTGGGTCCATGTTGTCATCGACTAAAAGCCGAAAACAATAAGTATTTCCCCGCCTCAATAGCCTATTAACTTGCTGGCAGCGATGGGTCGGAGTTCTGATACTTTTTGTTAGGAGGGCAACTCGCGGACTACCTCCCGGTGGATCTCGCACGAGCTCAGGTAAATTGAAACAATTCATATCAGAAATATTTGAGAACTTTTGGTTCTTTAGACGTACTCTTTATCTTTCATACATTTGAACTTAAAAAATTTACTTTTATGAATTGTTTTGAAAATAGATTATGTGAAAAAGATTACAAACTACTTTTGTAAACGAAAATTGTGTCTTCAATTTTGTGTGACAGATGCTTTTCTCACAAGGTATGGCAGAGGCCATAACGAACTGTAAAATCAATTGGCTCATGTGCAATAAGCTGTGTTTTCCTGATTCATTGTGTAGTGTAATACATGTGTTATAAAAGTGTAGGATACTTTCACAAAGCATGTCGAAATGTTTATGGTTTTGGTCAATATAAGTAAGGTTTTCAGAATGAAATAGTTGCCTTCTCAGTCATTAGCTAGGCTATTTGCTTTAAATGCACTGACACGAGGGAGACAAAATTACTAAGCCTGTTGTGAAATGGTCATGTACCTCTTGAATTTAAAACACCCAAGATATGATTACCTCAACTGTATCACTTTCCTTAGAGACCTCTCTTTGTTGATCAGCCATTGTTGTCTTGTCATAYATTACAGAACAAAAATATAAACACAATATGCAAACATTTCAAAGGTTTTACTGAGTTACAGTTTATATAAGGAAATCAGTAAATTGAAATAAATTCATTAGGCTCTAATCTATGGATTTCACATGACTGAGAAGGCAGATATACATCTGTTGTTCACAGATACCTTTAAAAAAGTTAGGGATGTGGATCTTGCCTAGTTAAATAAAGGTTAAATAATAAAATAAAAAATTAAATAAGAAAACCAGTCAGTATATGGTGTGACCACCATTTGCCTCATGCAGTGCGACACATCTCCTTCACATGGAGTTGATCAGTCTATTGATTGTGGCCTGTGGAATGTTGTCCCACTCCTCTTCAATGGCTGTACGAAGTTGCTGGATATTGACGGGAACTGGAACACGCTGTCGTACACGTTGATCCAGAGTTTCCCAAACATGCTCAATGGGTGAAATGTCTGGTGTGTATGCAGGCCATGGAAGAACTGGGACATTTTCAGCTTCTAGGAATTGTGTACGGCACATATTAGAATGGCCTTTTCTTGTCCCCAGCACACGGTGCACCTGTGTAATGATCATGCAGTTTAATCAGCTTCTTGATATGCCACACCTGTCAGGTGGATGGATTGTCTTGGCAAAGGAGAAATGCTCACTAACAGGGATGTAAACTAATTTGTGCACAACATGAGTAATAAGCTTTTATTGTATATGGAACRTTTCTGGCATCTTTTGTTTCRGCTCATGAAACATGGGACCAACACTTTACGTGTTGCGTTTATGTTTTTGTTCAGTGTACTTTGTCCACTTTGGGMTACAGTTCCGGTTACAGGCCGGCCCCTCATTTTCCCATGCAAGGCTCATAGATACTGTAGGAGACACCTCAGGAGAAACATATTCTATTCCCTCCCCAACCCTTTTCGAAAACACAAAATAAATCTTTCTTCCTAAATTATAGGTTATTATCAGGTTCATGTATCATGTTGCTTATAATCCAGTCTTTGTGTAAGATGAGTTTTCTAAGCAGGTTGGAATTTGTGTCATGAATCTTGCCCTGGAGGTTAGAGACCTCTCTAATGCCCAGAAAGCTCAGATTCAAACTCCCATTCACCAGCCCTGCAAGCGTCATAATGCCAAAATACACTCAGTGGCCAGTTATTAGGCACACCAGCCTGTTCCTGAAATGGATCGCTCCTTAGTCACGGGCTGTGGCTTGTTGTATAAAGCAGGCAGACAGGCATCGAGGCATTCAGTTACTGTTCGATTGAACGATAGAATGGGCAAAACGAGTGACCTAAGGGACTTTGAGCGTGGTATGATCGTTGGTGCCAGGCGCGCCGGATCCAGTATCTCAGAAACGTCTGCCATCCTGGGTTTTCACGCATGACACTGTCTAGAGTTTACAGAAAATGGTGCGACAAACAAAATGGCCCCATTCTGCCTGGTATCAACGGTACAGGCTGGTGTGGTGGTGTACTGGTGTGGGGAATTTCTTCCTGACAAATGTTAGGTCCCTTGATAGCAATTGAGCAACAATTGATGCCATGCACCGAAAAAGTCAGGCTGTTTGGAGGCAAAGCGGGGCCCGACCCGATACTCTATAGGTGTACCTAATAAATTGGCCATGTACGTTCGTTACTCACCAAATTTTCGCTGAGCAACTATCTTAATTTACTCCGTAACGGCCGTATGCAATTCCAAAAAAGGTTGCTTGTAAATGTTTACTTAGACCTTATTTGAAAGTACCTACCGGCCGTAACGGGGGTAAATGAAGATAGTTGCTCAGCGAAACTCTTTGGTGAGTAACACACATATTTTGACATTTATACGCTTTCAGAGTTGGTGAATGGGAGTTTGAATCGGAGCTTCCTGGGCGCTAGAGGGTCTCTAACGCACAGATACTGGGGCACCCTGTAGGCAGCTCTGCAGAGTGGTCACTAGCTGGCACAGCCACAAAGACATAAATCAGATTTGAACCCTGACCTTGACCACACTGCTAACCCTAATCCCTAACCCTAACTTTAAATACAGACCAAAAAGCTCATTTTTACAATATAGTCCATTTTGACTTTACAGCTTGCCCATATAGCGGAAATCGTTCGGTTCTGCTCCAGGGCAAAATTCATGACAGTAACGTCAACCTGCATCTTCTAATGTGAGGCAGGCTTACTATAACATTAAACATGGATATTTTGTAATATAGTGACTATAACTAAATCCATACATTATGATATAGTCATGTTGCTTATGATATGCTTATTTTTGGTTTAATCCTCAACTGGTCACTTCCTCATTCTTTCTGCATCCTCCTCTTCTTCCTCACTTTGCTACAGTGATCAGGATGATACCAGTAACTGAGTTCCGGAACTTTGCCTCATCACAGAACCCCGAGTTCCGGGTTCTAAAGCCATGGTGGGATGTGTTCTCGGAATACCTATGTATCGCCATGCTCATGATTGGAGTGTTCGGATGCACCTTACAGGTAAGACTAAACTCAAACAAACTAACCACCAATGAGGTATACATTTTCATTGAATGATGAGTAGATTTAAGTCAAAACTGGAACATTCACTGTCTCTTGGTAAGCAACTCCAGTGTAGAGTTGGCCTTGTGTTTTAGGTTATTGTCCTGCTGAAAGGTGAATTAATCTCCCATGGCCTGGTGGAAAGCAGACTGAACTAGGTTTTCCTCTAGGGTTTGCCTGTGCTTAGCTCCATTCCATTTCTTTTGTATCCTGAAAAATCCCCAGTCCTTAACAATTACAAGCATACCCATAACATGATGCAGCCACCACTATGCTTGAAAATATGGAGAGTGGTACTCAATAATGTGTTGTATTTGGATATGTCCCAAACATAACAATTTGATTCAGGAAAAAAGTGTATTGCTTTTCCATTTTTTTTGCAGTTTTACTTTAGTGCCTTGTTGCAAACAGGATGCATGTTTTGGAATATTTTTATTCTGTACGACTTCCTTCTTTGCACTCTGTCAATAAGGTTAGTATTGTGGAGTAACTACAATGTTGTTGATCCATCCTCAGTTTTCTATCACAGCCATTATACTCTGTAACTGTTTTAAAGTCACCATTGGCCTCATGGTTTCCTTTTCTCCAGGAACTGAGTTAGGAAGGACGCCTGTATCTTTGTAGTGACTGGGTGTATTTATACACCATCCAAAGTGTCATTAATAACATCACCATGCTCAAAGCGATATTCAATGTTTGTTCTTATTTATTTTTACCCATCTACAATAGGTGCCCTTCTTTGCGAGGCATTGGAAAACTCCCTGGTCTTTGTGGTTGAATCTGTGTTTGAAATTCACTGCGCGACTGTGGGACCTTAGAGATAATTGGTGTGTGGGGCACAGAGATGAGGTAGTCATTCCAAAATCATGTTAAACACTATTTTGCACACAGAGTGAGTCCATGCAACTTATTATGTGACTTGTTCACTTAAGCAGATTTGTACTCCTGAATTTATCTAGGCTAGCCATATCAAAGGGGTTGAATACTTATTGACTCAAGACATTTCAGCTTTACATTTTTATAATTGTAAGAAATAACAAAGTTCCACTTTGACATTCTGGGTATTGTGTGTAGGCTAGTGACCAAAAAATCTGAATTTAATCCATTTTAAATTCAGGCTGACCCACCTGAGAAAGTCAAGCTTTTGTAAGGCACCGTTCTAATCGGACGGGGGGGGGGTATTTTTCTTCTAATATTTTTAGTTTTTTATTGTGATTTATCAGTGGGTGCCCAGCAACCGTTACTTCTTGAGGCTATGGGAGTCGATGACATCAGTCAGAGTAATGATGGCCAACTATTGAAGTTTGCAGTTTTTGTCCCAAAAAAATACTATTTTGTTCAAAACATTATTTATTTTTTACCCTTAAGTGTGTGTATTTACTGTATTTATTCTTGAGATATTGTTTTTCACAGGAAAAATTCAAAAGATAGCTGGAGTGCGTCTTTAAAGCACATAGCAGATTAGCCCCCGGGGCATCATTGCAACAGCTGAATGTAAGCACCTAATGGAACTGTTGGATCTAGACAGGTTTTGGCAGTGTGTAGCCTGTAGCGATAAGAATAGGTATGCCTACAGTATATGAAATAAAAATACTTGGCATTATTACTTATGTAAATTAAATGTAATAAATGTACCTGTTATTAGTGATATGTGAGTCGCACTTAAAAAGAGAATTAATGTACAATCATATGTAGAAAGCATTTGGCCCTGGATTATGAGAAAATTTTAGATTTGATTAGTGTGTCCTGTTTGAATCACTCTCTGCCACGTCAAGCATTCTTATCAGTGGTGGTGACCTCCAAGTGGGAAGGGAAAAGAGAGACACATTAACTAGTGTTTCCCCATATTTATGATATATACCGCCGCTGCTAAATCGACCAATGTTTCCCCTGGAATCAGGTCACTAACTCTGTATTAATATGTCATCTTCCATCACACGATCCTAATCATTGGTTGATATCAGACCTGGGTTCAAGCGGTATTTGAAAGAAAACAAATACTATTTGAACCCATGGCTGTTAGATATCAACTGGAACAGGAAAGAAAAAATCCCAAAAATCTAAGCCTATGTTATGTAGGTGGCTACTCTGCATGTTGTTCCATTACCTAATCTTTCCAATAGCACTCACTCTGCTTCTCTTTCTCTTTTCCCTCCCTCTCTCCATCATAGCTCACTCAGGAGAAGATCTCCTGCCTTCCCAGCCATTTCTCCAGCTCAACTCCAGAGGCATCGATTGCAACCACATCCGCGGCCACGGCGAGAACGAGACATGGGAGCACCATACCTTAGTCAAGCCCGTCAGGTAGGTAGCCTAGAGCTAGAGGTTAGAGTCCCAGCTCCTAAGGTGGGAAATCTGGTGGCCAGATAAAGCAAAAAGACACATGTCTATTTGGATAGTTTGGATCTGTTGATAAGCAATTTCTTGCTAAGGTTAGGGTTGGTTTAGAATAAGGTTACGTTTAGAGTATAGTATTTGCGTTAGAGCGAGGTTAGTAGATAGTTAGTTGAAATGTTACTGATAGTCTGTACAGCATCTATAGATGGACTATCCAAATTCTTCTTTTACAGCCCCATCATCCGGGAGGTGTACGGACGCAAGAACAACCTTGACATCCACCAGTACATCTCGTCAACCATTACTGCTACGAACGAGCCGTGCACTGGTACGGCAAGTACTTCCCCTACCTGGTGGTAATCCACACATTGATCTTCATGGTGGCCAGCAGCTTCTGGTTCAAGTTCCCTGGGACGTCGTCCAAGATCGAGATCTTTGTCACCATCCTGGGGAAGTGTTTCGACTCGCCATGGACCACCCGGCGCTGAGTGAGGTGTCTGAGGAGCGTGGCGAGGAAAAGATGGTGATATGGAGGAAGAACACCATGTCGAAGTCGATGGCATCGGCGTTCGCTGCCTCGCCGGACAGTGAGCCAGGGGTGGAGGAGGAGATGGTGGGACTTCTCCGGCAGTCGTCCATCAAGTCAAATCCAGAGAAGAAGAACCCGGAACTACAGCCAGCGGATTCACTCTTGGACAAGAAGGAAGGGGAGCAGGCTAAAGCACTGTTCGAGAAGGTKAAGAAGTTCAGAACGCATGTGGAGGAGGCGGATCTGCTCTACCTGATGTACGTTCTCCAGACCTCCCTCAAGGTCTTCAAGTTTGTCCTCATCACCTGTTACAGCGCTGCMTTGGTCCCCAACATTGAGATTGTAGTTCGTTGCTCAGTTCCCCCGGAGCTGACGGGCTTCGAAATCTACTGCTGCAACCACACGAAAGCCCACCTATTCTCCAAGCTGTGCTACTGTTACATCTGCTTTGTGGGAGTCTACGGACTTCTGTGCATCTACACCCTCTATTGGCTCTTCCATCGACCTCTTAARGAGTACTCCTTTGAGCATGTTAGACTGGAGACGGGTATCAACGACATCCCAGACGTCAAGAACGACTTTGCGTTCCTCCTCCACCTCAGCGACCAGTACGATGCGCTCTACTCCAAACGCTTCGCCGTCTTCCTCTCCGAGGTCAGCGAGAGCCGTCTTCGCCAGGTCAACCTCAACCACGAGTGGYCCGGCAAGAAGCTGCGGGGACGTCTCTCCCGGAACGCCGACAACCGTCAGGAACTCCATCTCTTCATGCTCCCGGGTCTTCCCGACACCGTCTTCGATGTCCCTGAAGTGGAATCTCTCAAACTGGAGCTGCTAAACAACGTGACTATTTCCTCCAGTGTAATCCAGCTAGGTTCTCTCCAGGAGCTGTCCCTCATCCACTGCCCAGCCAAGCTCCACCTGGCTGCCCTGACCCACCTCAGAGAGAACCTCAAGGTCCTCCGGCTAGCCTTTGAAGGACTGGAGCAGGTACCAATGTGGATGTACACACTTCAGAGTCTCGAAGAGCTTCACCTGAGTGGCCCTTTGACCCACGAACTCTCCCGCAGTGCAACCTTAGACTCCCTGAGAGAACTCAAAGCTCTAAGAGTCCTGACGCTTCGCAGCCGCCTAACCAAGATCCCTCCGAGTGTTGGGGATGTGGCAGTCAACCTCCAGCGTCTCTGCATCTATAATGAGGGCCTCAAACTACAAGCCTTCAGCAGCCTAAAGAAGTTGACCAACCTGGCCTCTCTGGAGCTGACAGGATGCGAGCTGGAGCGCATCCCCAGTGCGGTCTTCAGCCTGTCAAGCCTKCAGGAACTGGACCTGAAGGAAAACAAGCTGACGACAGTAGARGAGATCCTGAGTCTACAACATTGCCGGCGCCTGGTAACTCTTCGTCTCTGGCACAACGGCATCACCTACATCCCTGAGCACATTGCTAAGCTGAAGTCCTTAGAGACGCTGAACGTCAGTTGGAACAAGCTCCGGAAACTTCCGTCACGTCTCTTCTACTGCACCAAGCTCCGGCACTTGAACCTGTCCCACAACCAGCTCACGTCGGTAGGATTACTCCAGAGTCTCCAGTTCTTTCTCAGCAGCCTTTAACTCCCTGGAACAGCTGCCGGAGGAGCTGTTCTCTGCAAGAGGCTTAAGACCCTGGTGTTGGGAAACAACTGCCTGCTCTCGCTTAGCCCCAGGGTGGCTAACTTGGCCCAGCTAGTGCCCCTGGAGCTCAAGGGGAACAGACTAGACTCTCTACCTCCGGAGATAGGGGACTGTCCCCTGTTGAAGACCAGTAATCTTGTGGTAGAGGACAACCTGCTGGATCTACTGCCGTCGGATGTACGGAGCAGGATGAAAGACAGTTGAGAGACACTTACTTTGCTTACTTTAAAGGGATTTTTACTCCTGCTGGTGCATAGGCTGCTGACAACAATTGAGAGATAGGATAAAGGGTCAGGTTTGGTGACACTTGATTGGTCAGAGCTGTCAGCTCCGTGGGAAAGGATTGGACCTCTGAGTGGGTTTGCAGTTGTGAGACATGAGGGATTCACTTTGTTAAAGGCAAATAAGAGCCCGAAAGTACGAGAGGACAAGTAAGGTCGGAAATTGGACATACCGTAGCATATAAGGTTCAAAAAGGACTTTTTGGAGGGACATACAGTATAGCAATAGAATAATTAGCAAATATAATATATTTTGGTCAAATCTCTTCAAATCATGTTCACCTACTTATTGCCATGACTATACTTTTTAAAATGTTTTTTAATACAAAGATGTCTATCAAATTGTCCTTGATGAAATGTCATCCTTAAAGCGTATGTCATATGATGATTCTCTTTTTTTATTAACTTGCTGGTGGCTTGGACATCGTTGCTCATGAAGGCTGTCTTGCAGGCTTGTTAAGGGCACTATTCAATCTGTATCACTGAAGTGTATTCCACACTAGAAACACTGGTAAGGTTATTCCCGATTGAGCTGACCAATGCAAAGTTTACCGTGAATGCAGCCTCCACTAACTCTGAATTTCCATGATATGGATTGTAAGCCTTAAGTTTACAGAGAAAAACTGGAAAAGTGAGTTACTGTTTTATGCCATAGAAAGGATAGAGGGTGATATGAACACACATAACAAGGTAGTGGGAGGAAAACATCTAAGTATCAGTTTCTCTCTTCTCAAAGATTATACCTCTCTTGTTCAATTTATTTACCTGCTAGATTAGTTGTGTACGACTAGAGGAATCATATATTTCTGATATCTCTAAAGAGGGAATTCAGTTGCATCCAGCCTGAGGGTAAAAGGATGGGGATCCTGTATCCTGTTCAACTGGTTGTTTCATACAGCACAACGGGTTCTTGTATCACTGTCATGGAGATGTGACAAACGCAGAGTGAAATCTTTTCAATGCCGGTGTCTTGGGAGTTTGACCTTTTCCCACATCAACTGAGTGACTTGGAGAGTAACTCATTGAATGAATGTTTTTCATTGTGTTTTATGCATATCAGTTGAAACTAGATGGAGGCCAATTCAACTAGCTAATCATATACAGTATACTGTAAGCTTCATTATGATACACTGCAGTACATTCACAAAGTGAAACGTGTATTTTACAATGTAGTGCACCACAACAACACAATGATGACACTGGTAGGCAATGCAGAAATGTATTTCACAACGTTTTTACAATGCACCTGTAATGAGTGAATGACGTTGATCCAAGTGAAATGTCCTTTTTCCTTTGTTATTGTCATCCCTTGTGGTTTTGACTACCTTTTCAGCATGTGAGTCACAACCAATGTTAAGAAATAAATGAGGGCTGAATCTAAGGTCAGCACTATAAAGGGTTGTACACAGTACTATACTGTAGTAACACTGTAGCAGTATGAGGAGTCAGCTGACAGTACTATACTGTAGTAATACTGTAGCAGTGTGAGGAGTCAGCTGACAGTACTATACTGTAGTAATACTGTAGCAGTATGAGGAGTCAGCTGACAGTACTATACTGTAAGTACACTGTAGCATATGAGGAGTCAGCTGACAGTACTATACTGTAGTATACTGTACAGTAGAGGAGTCAGCTGACAGTACTATACTGTAGTAACACTGTAGCAGTATGAGAGTCAGCTGACAGTACTATACTGTAGTAATACTGTAGCAGTATGAGGAGTCAGCTGACAGTACTATACTGTAGTAATACTGTACAGTATAAGGAGTCAGCTGACAGTACTATACTGTAGTAATACTGTAGCAGTATGAGGAGTCAGCTGACAGTACTATACTGTAGTAATACTGTAGACGTATGAGGAGGCAGCTGACAGTACTATACTGTAGTAATACTGTAGCAGTATGAGGAGTCAGCTGACAGACTATACTGTAGTAATACGTAGCAGTATGAGAGTCAGCTGACAGTACTATACTGTAGTAATACTGTAGCAGTATGAGGAGTCAGCTGACAGTACTATACTGTAGTTATTACTGTAGCAGTATGAGGAGTCAGCTGACAGTACTATACTGTAGTAAACTGTAGCAGTATGAGGAGTCAGCTGACGTATATACTGTAGTAATACTAGCAGTATGAGGAGTCAGCTGACAGTACTATACTGTAGTAATACTGTAGCAGTATGAGGATCAGCTGACAGTACTATACTGTAGTAATACTGTAGCAGTATGAGGAGTCAGCTGACAGTACTATATGTAGTAATACTGTAGCAGTATGAGATCAGCTGACAGTACTATACTGTAGTAAACTGTAGCAGTATGAGGAGTCAGCTGACAGTACTATACTGTAGTAATACTGTAGCAGTATGAGGAGTCAGCTGACAGTACTATACTGTAGTAATACTGTAGCAGATGAGGATCAGCTGACAGTACTATACTGTAGTAATACTGTAGCAGTATGAGATCAGCTGACAGTACTATACTGTAGATATTGTACATATAAGGAGTCAGCTGACAGTACTATACGTAGTTATATACTGTAGCAGATAAGGAGTCAGCTGACAGTACTATACAGTAGTAATATTGTAGCAGTATGAGGAGTCAGCTGACAGTACTATACTGTAGCAGTATAAGGAGTCAGCTGACAGTACTATACTGTAGTAATACTGTAGCAGTATGAGGAGTCAGCTGACAGTACTTACTGTAGTAATACTGTAGCAGTATGAGAACTCAGCTGACAGTACTATACTGTAGTAATACTGTACAGTATAAGGAGTCAGCTGACAGTACTATACTGTAGTAAATTGTAGCAGTATGAGAACTCAGCTGACAGTACTATACTGAGTAATTTTGTAGCAGTATAAGGAGTCAGCTGACAGTACTATACTGTAGTAATACTGTAGCAGTATGAGGAGTCCGCTGACAGTACTATACTGTAGTAATACTGTAGCAGTATGAGGAGTCCGCTGACAGTACTATACTGTAGAATACTGTATCAGTATGAGGAGTCAGCTGACAGTACTATACTGCAGTAATACTGTAGCAGTATGAGGAACTCAGCTGACAGTACTATACTGTAGTAATACTGTGATCAGTATGAGGACTCAGCTGACAGTACTATACTGTAGTAATACTGTAGCAGTATGAGGAGTCCGCTGACAGTACTATACTGTAGTAATACTGATCAGTATGAGAGTCAGCTGACAGTACTATACTGTGTAATACTGTATCAGTATGAGGATCAGCTGACAGTACATACTGTAGTAATACTGTATCAGTATGAGGAGTCAGCTGACAGTACTATACTGCAGTAATACTGTAGCAGTATGAGGAGTCCGCTGACAGTACTATACTGAGTAATACTGTAGCAGTTTGAGGACTCAGCTCTTTCAACAGGTTGCATACTTTACGGTATTACACTATAGTGATATAACTAGAAGGCAGGGATGTAGTCAAGTCACTAAACCTTGACTGTAAGTTATACTTAAGTCACGAGTTGAGTCACGAGTCCCATGGTAGTGCTAAAAGCTGCGGTTCAAAAAATGTTTAAATGTCAAATCTGTTAATATGTTGCACATTGTAAGGATAACTAGATAACACAGCTCTCTAACATTTGCTGTTGTAGCTATACAGTATGTTCAATTAGAGGTTTTCTGACAGTCACTACTGGTCGAGTCCAAGTCCAATTCCCCACTGGTTGAGTCCAAGTCGAGTCCACAGTCCTAGACTGGAGTACTACAACCACTGCTAGGAGGTATCAGGGGCCAGTTTAGAACACACAGACATGTACAAAAGGTATCAGGCCATTGATCTGATTATTTACAGATGCAAGTTACTGCACAATGCCTCAATGGACTGGGTCAGACACAGCCATGTTAACACACAAACACCAAAGCGTTCCTGTTGTCAGTGTGTGTGTTTTCTCCTCCTGTAGAAGGAGCCCAGTCATGCCCTGCCTTTTGTCTCCATAACAAGCTTCATATCAGCCAAGCCAGGAACATACATACCTCAGTAATACCTAATCACACAGGCCAGCCCACACACTCACAATCACAGACAAGGCCAATGGGGGAAACTGCACTTCCCTGTCCGTGCTGGAGCTACAGTAGGGGAGTAGGCTAGGTTAGAAGGTGGGAGTGATAGAGAGATAGAGAGAGAGCAGCCAGTGGAAATTTCCAAAGGTGTGCAGACAGCACTGTTTGTCACACCAGTGTGTCCGTGGTATGCACTGCGCACAACACACGCGTCCCTCTCTTCTCTGCCAATCATTTCCTTCCCTTTCAGGCAGTAGTGTCAGTTAAAGGTTGATCTGGAGTTTGGAAATGACGTCCAGGATTAGTCAGACACAAACCCAGTTGAATAACCCCGAGACAGAGCCATAGACAAGCCCTAACGGAGCCCTAACCTCTGGCTAGACACTCCGCTAGAGCTGATAGAATCGATAGGTGGCACAAAGTATGGTAATTGCTTCTTCTGGCCTTTTAATAGGCTGGGTGGAGTTCTTTCCTTATTGTTTACACCTAACAAATCACTATCAGATCTACAGGAGGGGCTAGGGATTGTTCCTGGAAGGAGTAATAGGTTCGTGTTGACTCTAAACTGTGCTGCTTAGCAAGTAGAGCACGAGCACAAGTCTCTGAATGCGTATCATGTTATGTTTGTTTCGGTGTGTACCAGCCAACAGGTCTGGTCACCTAATGCAATATTTACACAACTAGGATGTTGATCTCATCTCCTCTAGGTGAAGATACTTCCTCTATTTGCCTCCCAGCAATATAATTTAATTCCAGCAAACTTGAGAAATGTGTCCCAACTGCGTGATTTAAGTTACCAGCGTGTTGTATATCTGGGATAGCCTGGTTCCAGATATGTTTGTGCTGTGTTGTTAATGCCTATGGTCATTGGCTGTGATAAGACCATAGCGTTGGCAAGACGGCACAAACAGATCTGGGACCAGGCTATATCTGGGAGGCAGGAACTGTGTCAAATTTCCTATCCTAACAGATGTGATAAGCTCATAATGACTCATTATATTACTTCATCATGCATGCTAAATATACAGGAATTGAACCGGTATGATGGAAAGGTCTAGCATGGGTACCAGTCTGTTTATCTAACGTTCCACTCCTTTTTCCCGTGTCATACGGCAAAGATGTTTAGCATGACAAGGAGTGGCAAGGAGTGGAATGATAGCTAAACCTACTGGTAGCCAGACTAGAAAGTTCATTGTTATCATAACATTATCATTATGTCACCATACTGCTTAAGCACTATTTCAGCCCCAAATACAGGTTGCTCATAGGCACAGATCTAGGATCAGATTGTTTCCCCCCATTGTCAAGAGAACAAATGATAAGGATGTTTTTGAGGTGAAATTTTGCTTGTGGGCACATACTGTAGGAAAACAACACATCCATTGTGCCAGGCATGCCCTTCTATGCCTGGACTTGGGTAAACTGCCTGGACCACTCTTAACCAAACAGGGCCTTCATTCATGCGTCCGTGCGTATATGTCCAGATATCTGCCGTCCTTGTTGTTTTCTCGGGTAGTACATTCCATTGTGGAGTCATTAGAAATGTCTTGTTGGACTCACCTTGGAGTTAACACTCATGAGGTGCAAAACAGATACAATGGACAATGTTACCTCAGGGGAAAGTACTCGATCTAGAAGTGTACTCTATCTCTGTAGCCACATTCACACTGCACTTAGCCCAGGGCTAACAGCCTCCTTAGCCCAGAGTTAAGAGAATGCCGTGTCAAAAGCCTCATGTAAGATTTTTTAGAAATGCCAATACAATAGATTAATAACACAACTGATTGGGTTCAATACAAAGGTATGACAGTCACAAAGAGAAGACTCTTAAGCCTTAAAATATTTTCTGTCTATAATCATATGAATTTGTGAAGGGTCTTGAAATTGCATGAAACACCACATTGTGATCTCAAAAGTGTTATGAGGAACCTGCACCTAGTCAGGTTTGCCCGTAGAGATAGAGAAGACTCATGGATATAACTCGTTTCAGCATGAACATTGCCATTGAGGCTGCCCACCATTTTTAAAGAAGTCAACTGGTGGGGATTTCCTATGGGTTGTAGCTTCAATACGCGTGCCAAATAGCGCTGCCACAGGTAGCCTAGTGGTTAGAGCGTTGGGCCAGTAACCGGAAGATTGCTGGATCGAATCCGCAAGCTGACAAGGTAAAAATCTGTCATTCATTAACCCACTGTTCCCCGGGCGCCATGGTTGTCTTTTACACCTCTCTGATTCAGAGGGGTTGGGTTAAATGCGGAAGACACATTTTAGTTGAATACATTCAGTTGGACAACGGACTAGGTACCCCCCTTTCCCTATCACAGACGCTATAATGGCACAGATCTAAAGATAAGTCCTCTATCTCTATGGGTTTGCCTCCCTTCTTGGCTCCTCAACTCTAGTTAGTGACCTCCTGTGGCCACAATAGAGAACTGCACTTGTCATCAAAATCCTTGTATATGGACTTCATGGGTGTAATAATATAGAAGATTCTTTTGATCAAGATTCTGAATTTTAATAGTCAGACATAATTCTAAATGTATAACCTGTTATTGCTATTTTACCAACAGTAACTCTTTAGCCAAGTCCCATAGAATAGAAGCAAAAAAGAAAAAGGTCAAGTTAAACACTTTATTTTGTGCTTCAGTCTTCCAAGAAGGAATGAATACTTCATTTTCAATAGTATTTGTATATAAATAACATCTCAAAAAAACAAAACCGACAATAAATGTAGCTATTTACAAAAGTTCATAAGAATATTTTCAATAAATAAATACATGTAAAATTCCCAAAAATTCTAAATATGCCTAATAAAAGACAAGTTTTCAAAGATAAACACAACTACCATGCGATGCAGTCATCATGGGGTACACCATGTCAAGTCAAAATATCAAAGTTTGAAAAAAAATCACAAACAGTTCAATTTCCTTCACAGTGAGGAATAATAATGCAATATAAGTCATCACAAACACTCAATAATAAAGCCATGTACAAGTGTGCACTCCTGAATCAAAGGGGGGGGAAGAGGTCAAATTTACCATCAAAAGGTGCTTTGCTCTGTGCAAAAATGGTGTCCAAATAATGTCCACAATACTTATTCTTCCATAAGCTGCCAAAACAGGACGGTAAACACAAGTCAACCTCGACCAGTTACTAAAAATCATACTTTACAAAGTAAAGTTTACATCAATGAATTTCAAGTCACCAGGTTTTGAGAGGAGAGTGTAGGTAAGGTAGGTGTAGAAGGGGAGTCTATGCACCATCCAATTTGGCATAGATGAAGGGGGGTTGGTGGTAGAGTCCATCTAACTCCTAAAGAGGGAGAGGTGGGGAGTGAGAGAACACTTTAGACTCCAGCTGTCTCTCTAGAAGCTCCACCACGTCCGGTTACATGACGATGAGGCTCGGGCGAGGTCCACCGCTGTCTCTCCACTGGCGTTGGGGTGTTTCAGGTTGGAGAGTGGTGCAAGGAACTCAATGACGTCCCGGTAGCCCTCTCGGACAGCGATGTGGATGGGTAGGGTGCCGGTGTGGTCTGGGCTGTTGACTGACGCGCCGAACTCCACCAGAGCCCGGAGTGTGTCCACGAAGCCAGTGCGTGCCGCATCATGTGCCGGTGAGACTCCTCGCCGGTCTGTGATGTTTGGGTCGGCTCCGTGCTCCAACAGTAAGCTGGCCACGTTGGAGTTGCCCATCATCATCACCTAGGGAGAACAGAAGGAGACTTGATGTTAGGAGCGTTACCAAATGTTAATCATCACATGAGCAGTGTTTGACATAGGCCTAGTGGGAGAGAGTTCATGGGATTGTAACAATTATAATTACCCTACATAAATCAAAGGATATAGGTAGCTAGGTTGGTACATTGTTCCGAATTGTTGTCCAACACTTTAGCTATTAATGAGCAATAGACAGGTTGTTACTTGATGCTTCAAAGAAAATAGTTTAACTCTGGTTTTCACTGTATTTCATTCAAACAAGGTATAAGAAACCATTCTGAGGAAGCAACCATGGGCTGACAGATCTGTTGTTGTCTCCCTCTCCCACCCACACAGACTTAGTTAGCTACCTATATTACATTCAAAGCCAACAGTTTGAGTCGTAATATTACAGGCTAGGACACAATGAAAGTTCAATGAGGAAGTTGGTTACCTGTAGAGCGGTCTTGCCAAATTGATTGACAGTGTCGGGGTGCACTCTGCATTCCGGCCCTAGCATCCTCCTGACCTCGTCCGATTTTCCCTTGGCTGCGGCAGCGGTCAGGCTCTTGGCCGCATCACTCTGACTCAGGACCATTGTGGACGGATTTCTATATTTCTCCTAAAATATGAATAGAAGAATAAGCTAGCTGAGTAGCTACCCAGTATCTAATTGTAACAACGTTATAGTCTAGCTACGCTAGCCAGTTCGTCTCGTTAGCTAGCTCACTATCATTTATCCCCAACCAGCAAACGTTAACAAGCTAGTTGCGAGTAGTTCAACCAACACATTATAGTGAGAACAAAATGCATATATATATATATATATAACACACACTTCACAAAGTTATTTCTTAGAAATTGTGGAGCCCAATTCTAGCTAGTAGCGCAGGATAATAATGCTAGCTAGTAGCTAGCAGTCTCAAAAGGGGATATCAAAACTCATATGAAAAGGTAGTTAGTTACCTTGTCTGTTTTGAAAAGATCCCGACCGTTACTGGCTCTTCTTTTCTGTCCTTTTTCCGAGATACTTTTGAAATAAATCACAGCAGGTAAATGTTGAATAACTTTGAAGGCTGCAGGACCTTTAATTTGCGCGCTGAGAACTACGCTACCGTTTACCCAACCAACATTTACAAACATTGGACAGAAYGTATCTCGACCAATCAGCGCGTTGAATGGCGAGGTGGGTGGAGTAATGACTTGGTTGCCACCATACAGTCACTGGTTGCTACAGTATCACTGTGGTAACAGTTGAGTCGACCAATGAGAAGCCATAGCGTAGAAGGCGGGCAATTTTGCGGACGTTGATGTCTTCAAAGTACATTCATTCATATTTCTAAAATGTTATAGTAAATCTCCAAAGTCAGAAATTTGATAGTAAGTCTCCAAAGTCATGTAGGAAAAAAGGCGGGTTATTGAAGAAAAATGCGCCAATGGGTGTGAAAAACGTTTGATATGTGATTTTATATACTTTCTGGCTAAAATAGCAGCTAGCATTTTGGATGATATAAAACAATACATTCATAGCTAAAATGTTTTGTTCATTAAATGTAATAATACACAAGAAAAACACCCCCATAAAGGTATTTCAAGGCTATAGTTTAATATAAACATTTAACAATCTAAGAGACAATGAGTAAAGCAATTAAAATCTCAAATTACATTGCATGAAATAAAAATACAAGTCACAAACAATTTTATACAGTAACATTATTAAGTAGAGCATTTCAATGAAATTCAAAGACATTTTCCTTTTTTTAGTGCGCAATTAAATTGAACAAGGATCTCTGGAAGCAAAGGAAGAAGTTAGCCACCATGGTTTAGAAGTTACTCCGTAGTTGGTAATCTAAATGAAAGAAAATATAACAATAAAAATACTATAGGATAAATACTAGTTCTACTTTTAAAAAGTAAAAATATTTTTTTCCTTAAATTTCTCTCTCTCTATGACTAAATGATGAGTCTCTTTTTGCTATACATGAGTAAGCTATATCTAAACAGCATGGCAGTCCTACCTCCACTCTGTGTGATGTATCTGACCCAGGGCAAGGCCTGGTAACCACTCTTCTCTATAATTTTCATGTACCGCACCTTGAGGCACACAGAGTGACAGAGGAGAGAGATCAGTGTAACTTGATATAATGGACCATTTGTTTTGCCTAACCAAATGAGGCACTTGTAGCCTATGCTAGTTTATGCTAAGTAAGTTACCACTTTGGTTCYGCATAAGCTTGTTTTCAAAGGTCAATACAGTATACTCACATGCGCGAGCACACACACAGCTCACCTGTATCCCTGACACTGTGAAGTATGGAATCTCAAAGTTGACAGTGATGGGAGGTTTGCCCTCCATCTCATCATTCTCCACACTGGGCAGGCCAAAGCTGGCCCGCATCAGAAACTCCTTACCACCCTGGAGACAGACAGAGAGAGAAAAAGAAAGAGAGAGAGAGGGGGCGGAGAGATACAGAGAGAAAAATTACAGAAAGAGTGAGATGGTTCATATAGGGCACTGAGTTTTTCGTTCTGATGATGTGTCCTGACCAGAAAAAGAGGCTGGAGTTTTTCCAGGTCAGGAGCCTTAATGTTCTAAATTCTAGGGTACATTATAGACCCATTTCCCGGCCGACGGCCACATCATGAAAAGTTGCACACAGTTCAGAATCATAAAGGGGTTTATTTACATGGGAGTGGGATACAGAATCCTCTGGCTTCAAATGCAGCTTGTGCAATTAATCAGATGGTTATCGTCTACAACATTGTCATCAGAGGATTGATTACCAAGCAAGTTAGCAAGCCAGTGAGGCAAGGTAAAATACCACAACTAGGGCTAGATAAAGCCAGGAGAATAATATACTTGTTGAACATAGCTATAGCCATCAGTCTTACGTGTTTTCATGGTCATCACTCTCTCACTGTTAAGTTTGTCAAGGTCCCGMCATCAGGGTTAGCTATCCTRCTACAGAGCTTTTTGTTGCGAAGATGCGCACGCTTCCCTCGAACGGGACGTTTGCTTGTAAACAAAAAAATGTCTCTATATATTTGGCCTCGAGTTTCGTCAACAGGGAAGAACGGCTGGAGACAGAAGTGCTGCTTGGATGAAACACTTACAGGGAAGGACTTGATAGTCCACACAGCCAGGTTCTTCTCAGGGACGTATTTAGCTGGCCGTTACTGGTCTTAAACTTGGGGGAGTCAGCGTCACTGGGGACGGGAACCCGCACCTCCACGTTGTTGGCTACTGACTGCTTCTTGAACTGACCTTTAGCCTATGGAAATAGAGAAAGGCAACTGTAGCATAGGACAATGCATAGATTCATACACGGAGTGTTACTATATAACTCTACCTTAACCATGATCTCAACTCGACTGTGAGAGAACTTCTCGATGACAGACTCAATCCATATCAGAGGCTCACCTGTAGGGATACAGAATGTAGGTAGTTCTACCGTCAACTAGAAAGACATATACTACTTGATCAGTGATGTAGTGGTAGAAAAATAGGTGAATAAACGCTGATCGCCGTTCGCGGTGAGTCAAGTAACACTCGGTTTACTTTCAATGCATTTTCCCCCAAAAAGTGGCAAAATAAAAAATGGTGCATGAAGTGTTTACCCTCCACTACACCACTGTACTTGATACAGACAGGGCTTACAGCTCACTCAAGTATTGATTTCAGACAGTACCGTAACAGTGCAATGGAAGAGTGAAACTGTATGAGGGAGGGATATAGGCTATTTAGGGAGGTCATTTACGAGGGACACGTGTACATTTTCAGAGATACAATATGAATTTATTAAGATAACTCACGTGAGTATGATGCGGTAGGACATGAGTTCAGACTCTCCGTCAGGAGGGATGAAGGAGATGGTGCGGTCACTCTCGAAACGGGACAGACGAACACACTGGTGAAACTTAACGTCCTCCATCGTTACAGTCTTCCCCTTGTCTCCTGAACACACACACTCATTTTCATCAACATCAAAAATGCAATTGCATCTGAGAAGCAGTGACTGTGTGTGTGTGTGTGTTGTTCCACTGCTAGCCTGTGTGTGTATTGTACATACGCCAGTGAGGCGAACAGCGCTCGGTCATTGAGTCCCAGTCTCAGCTCAGGCATGCCAGACAGCATGGTCTTCAGCTTGACGGTGCCACGATGTCACTGCTCATCACACTGCCATTGGCATTCACCTGGGGTCAACGCATGACACAGGGGTCAACCTCTGATGGAGACTTTTTATACAGTAGCTAGTTGATTTATTGAGAGAATGCTCAGTCAATAAAGATCAAATCCATTAGGGGAAACAGCATCAGTGTTCACTCCAGCATCTTCGGCATTGTTTTTGTTTGTTGAGGAGATACGGTGGAGAGGAGCATCCGGCAGTAGGGAAAACAATTGCAGTAGGCCTACATATTTCTGCTGTTCGCGCGTGCAGTGATGTCTGAGGAAAGAACTGTGTTCCTTGTTTCCAGTAACTTCTTTGTTGTTGTATTATCACAAACAGACGTGGCAGTTCATCCAATTAAGGATTCCAGCTTTAATCAATTAAATAAATCACATTTTCAGAAAGCAAAGGTTATTGGTATTTTCAGTGACAATATTTTCCTATGGAGATTAAAGCATTATATACACAAAACCAATTCTGACAATTGATATTGCCCAAACACAAGCAAATTCATTGCCGAATTGCATCAAACCCAACGTCCTTATGGTAAACCACTCACCAGTAAGTTGATGACTCGATGACATCGATGAAGACCTCATTCTTCTTGTACTTGATGCCCTCTGACCTCCAGGACACAGCGTTGGTGACAGTGGTGGGAACCTTGGTCTTAGCCACCTCAGCTTGGTGCCCTCCTGCGTGATGTACCTGGAGAGACAGCCAGTATGGACATCAGTAGCTTGATCCCAGATCTGTTTTGTATGACAACGAATTACAAGGACCAGGAATTGGCAAGACAGCACAAACAGATCTGGAATCAGGCTAAGTCAAGATAACATTCAATGTACCTGTAGTAGAGACAGACAGTATGGAGATCAGTCTGATTGGACTTTCAGAAGTCCCAAAACTTGTCCTTACTTTATGATGTTGGGTCTAGAACCAGTTCTGTCTATTAAAGCTGCATCTTATAATAATAATAAATATGCCATTTAGCAGATGCTTTTATCCAAGCGACTTTCAATCATGCGCGCATACATTTTATGTATGGGTGGTCCTGGGAATCGAACTCACTACCCTGGCGTTAGAAGCGCCATACTCAACCATTCTCAGTCCGCTCTCCATTTACCCAGTACACGTGTATGACTAATTGACTATATTGTAACAGGGAACATGTGTATCAGTGTGTGTTGTGATTGGCAGGCTCCCCACAGCCTTCCTCTGCAGATCCTTTATGGTCAGCTGACGAATGGACTGAGGTCTGCCAGGGGGCAGAAGAAGCGCATCAAGGACCACAGCAAGACCTTCCTGAAGCGGAGAGCCTGACAACCAACTGCCATACCTGGCGTCCACCTTCAGGACACAATCCCAGAGAGGAGAATCGAAACGTCTTGCACAACGACACCAGCATGCAGCAGGTACACCCCTCTGAGGTGGAGAATTCACCTGCCCCCATGTGGCAAACCACACGGGTTGGAATTGGCCTGCACAGCCACGGCACTGACGCAACTCCACACAATAACCACAATTGGGAGCAGCGTCATCATCGAAGGACAGCCATAAGCAAGTAAGTAAGTGAGCGGGTGTCACTCACTCCTGCAGGATCTTGCTGTCGGTGGTCTGGGGGAAGCCAAAGTCCATGAGCTCGTCCAGTAGCTCATAGACCACCACAAAGTTGTCCTGTATGCTCTCCTCCTCCAACTCTGTAAAGTACTCTGTGAACACCTGGAAACAACACAACATCGTTGGCAACCTCAGTAATAATATGTGAATTATGATCATGTTTGGAACATGTTATGTCAAATGGGTAGGGAGAAACCAGTAGACACATTATGCAGGTCTTTTGGTAGTGACAAACACTTCTGACTCAGCCATTGAGGTGAAAATGACAGCAATGGAGTTGTTAAGACAGCACAGACAGACCTCTGACTCACCTCAACCACTTTATAGAGGAAGGCGTAGACCAGAGAGGCGGTTGGAGTTCTTGTTGGTAGTGGCCACCACTGTTAGAGCGTCAAGGTAGATAGAATAGGCTGTGTGTTCTAAGGTCCTAGAGTAATATGTTTAAGAAGTTCATTATCATCTTTACTCTAGGGAAAAATACATATTTGTCTTCGTGTTGTAAGGCTTTGACTAGCATCTCATTAGTAAAGCTAACATTATTTATACAGGCTACAAAATGGTAATGATTAACTTTTAGCTGGCTAGCGACTAAAATCATTATAAGGATACAGTACAGGTTGGTGTGCTTGATCCACAGGAAGTGAACYTTGCCGTGCGACATGATTGGACAGGTAAGCCCCTCCTCTTCCTGTGTCATGAGCAAAGGCAGGAAATGGTCAATCTCAGCCATGTCCACYTCGCCCTTGTAGTTCCGACATATGAGCACCTGCAGGGTAAGAGGGGAAATTAATAGGGAAAGAAAAACAATAAACTATATGGGTCAAAGGTCACCCTTAAGGCACCTGAGTTTTTCCTAACCATGTGACGTGATTTTAAAAACTCATGGTCCTACTAGAGGTCAATGGGTGAGAGAGGTAATGAGGTAATGTAACAAAGGTCAATGGGTGAGAGAGGTGATGAGGTAATGTAACAAAGGTCAATGGGTGAGAGAGGTGATGAGGTAATGTAACGTAGAGGTCAACGGGTGAGAGAGGTGATGAGGTAATGTAACGTAGAGGTCAACGGGTGAGAGAGATGATGAGGTAATGTAACGTAGAGGTCAATGGGTGAGAGAGGTGATGAGGTAATGTAACGTAGAGGTCAACGAGTGAGAGAGGTGAGGTAATGTAACGTAGAGGTCAATGGGTGAGAGAGGTGATGAGGTAATGTAACAGAGCAGATATGGGAACAGTAGAACTAGAGATCATCATTCCAGCAGCCTTCTGGATGTGTCAGGCGAAGAGGTCTCATAAACGTTACACAATATTTCATGTTGAGTCCTGTACATGTTCCATCAATTCCATCTCTAAGGAATGCTAAATGAAGGAAGAACATAAGGGCTTGACAACTCTTTGCCTTGACAAGAGATCAGATGGCTGAGATTGGGCTCCAGAGCTACACCTGTCACTCAATCAAGATGTTGCAGTGCCAACAAAGTCTAGGTGTACAGTAGTACGTTGTTTATTGTGGCTTGTCAGTTGTTGTGTGTCTGGCCAGGGGTTCGGCAACAGGCGGCCCAAAACCGTCCCAAGTGATATTTTTTTGTTGTAAAATCAACATATAATATATATTTTTTAGGATTTTAGTGTTTTTGTTAAAAAAAAGACTAAAATCAACAAGAATTCAGCTAAAATTGAGTTTACTTTAATGATCATGTCTCAATGTAATCAAGGTATGAAATTATTATTTTCAAATATGTATTTTGGCTTAGTTTGTGGTCAATTTGCAGTGTACAAATTATTATAATTATGTTCTGGCCCCTCGACCATAATCGTCCGGCTGCTGCATATAGTTGCCTAGGCCTACTAATTTGCATGAAGCCTAATACAACCTCTTGCTGTTGTGCCACCTGAAACCATGTCCTCTTCCCCTCCCATGACTTCTAGGCCTATTGCCCTCCCATGACTTCTAGGCCTATTGCCTCCATGACTTCTAGCCTATTGCCCTCCCATGACTTCTAGGCTATTGTCTCCATGACTTCTAGGCCTATTGCCCTCCCATGACTTCTAGGCCTATTGCCCTCCCATGACTTCTAGGCCTATTGCCTCCATGACTTCTAGGCCTATTGCTCCCATGACTTCTAGGCCTATTGCCCTCCCATGACTTCTAGGCCTATTGCCCTCCATGACTCTAGGCCTTCCATGATCTAGCCTATTGCCTCCCATGACTTCTAGGCCTATTGCCCTCCCATGACTCTAGCTATTGCCTCCCATGACTTCTAGGCCTATGCCCTCCCATGACTTCTAGGCCATTGCCCATGACTTCTAGGCCTATTTCCTCCCATGACTTTAGGCCTATGCCCTCCATGACTTTAGGCTATTGTCCTCCCATGACTTCTAGGCCATTGTCCTCCCATGACCTCTAGGCCTATTGTCCTCCCATGACTTCTAGGCCTATTGCCCTCCATGACTTCTAGGCCTATTGTCCTCCCATGACTTCTAGGCCTATTGTCCTCCCATGACTTCTAGGCCTATTGTCCTCCCATGACTTCTAGGCCTATTGTCCTCCCATGACTTCTAGGCCTATTGTAGAGGGATGGAATCTTTATGAAATTACACCTCTAGCTGTGAGAGATTCAGGCTAACTGGTTGTGGTCAATGTTTGTTTGTGGATAAGAACCCTGAATAGAGCACTCTCTTCTGTTTACAACAGGAATTACTGTGTTGTCTGACCAACCAAATGTGATTTATAATGGTGTTAATCTTTGCACTATCCTTCTACAATGTACACAGATGACAGGTGCCAGGCAACTTTGACTCACTTACTATATTCACTTTCATGTTTGGAAATGATATGTAATTATTTTGTGGTAGCTTTTTTCATAACCCTGGTATAAGAATTTGTCAAGTCTAAAAAGGATGCAGCCACTGGCCTTATGACCTGTTTCTATCCACTTGTGTCCCGGAAGTGACTTGTGCAAGGCTTGAATGGAAATGTCACATGCAACGAATTAATCTTTAACGACGTGGCTATCTATTAATGTTTAATGGCAAGAGCAAACGTTGAACAAACTCGATTTCAATCCCAAACAAAAGCGAGTTAAGGTCAAGTCAAGCTGAAACTGACATTGTTTATAACGTTATCAATGGCAACAATCAAAATGAAGAAATGATCTTACCTTTCCTTTCAAATCCAGAACGAAGAACAGGAGGCAGACATTATCAGCACCAAATGAATCACTCCGCAAGTATTTCAACCACTACAAGCTTGTCCGCTTAAATTCAAGTTAACCTTTTAAGCGTTCCTTTCGCCAGTAAAGTAGTCTAAATGGGTATAAATATACTCATGGCTTCCACGGTTTCTCTTCTTGAAGGGACACGTCAGATCTGACGTCACGGGCCTCCAGGTAAAACATTAACAGCATGCACTCACCTGTATGGAAAAAAAGAGGCCTGGACGCACTGCTCGATTATTTCGCGAGATGGCCGCAAGAGATCCAGAAATGCAAGTATGAACTTTTAGCGCAATACTCACGACTTCCACAAGAGGGCAGACGTACATTAGAAAAGTAACGATTACAAAAAAACACCTATCGATTCTGTACCATACAGCACAGGAGGCTGGTGGCACCTTAATTGGAGAAGGAACAGGCTCGGAGAATTGTGAGGTAAAAAGTGAAGGTATTTCAATATACATCAACACATGGTTTCCATCTGTTTGATGCCATTCCATTCGCTCCGTTCAAGAAATATATTAGGACCGTCCTTCCCTCAGCAGCCTCCACTGCCATACAGTCTATAGCTTATGGGTCTGTAGGCCTGGCCTGCTGATAACAGTTTCATGTGATCTTGAAATATTTTTTATTTTCTTCTTCACATATCTAGAATTTACTTTAGATGGCTGGAGCTTTTCCCAACTAGATTTATTTTGACCTGGTGACCTTGACRTTTAACAGGCATTATGTCTGTCAAGATGTTTTGTAAGTTAATGCAGTGATATTTATTGCTCTGACGTCACTTTTGYAATCTTGCAAAGAACTGGCTAACAACAAASTCACGTTTCTCCTCAAAGTCAAACCCACCCAAAATGATCTGACACTTTACTATTTCATTACAAAACCCCAGGCCTTTCAGCGTTTACTGGTCTCTTTATCTTGACATCTTTACAAAGGCCTATAAGGAGTTGTCTGGACCTGGGTTCAAATAGTATTCATCTTTATATATATATATAAATGTGTGTGTGTGTGTGTACTTTGATTGTGCCTGCATAAAGTGTGTGAGTGTTTGATTGTGCCTGCATAAAGATGACAGATGGTCAGAATTAGTTTGGACTTTTGGGACTATTCCATTGGATCCATTCACTGTGCCAGTCAAGCTCAATCAAGCCCAGCTAAAGTAATTGAATACTACTTGAACCCAGGTCTGGATTTGTCTTGTGCAATCCCTTTTTCAGCTTCTTAATCTGTTATAACCCTTACTTTACATGTATGGTGCCTCTACTCACCTCCTTCCCCATTGGGGCCTCAGTCCCTCTGTAGGCGGCTTTGTGCCCTACATCTCCCTTCCTCTCTCTTCCTCTCCTCTCTGTACATTCCTCTTGCTTTTATCACGCTATAGGAAAGCTGTGTGTGTGTGTGTGTTTAGGCTATAGGAAGGCCATGGCCATCAACCAGACTTCCATGTAGGAGTTGTGTATGTTATGGGAGGGTTGGGACATGTGTCAATCTTAGTCAATTTATTGCTCATTTTGTCCAAAAGCTTTGTTTGCACCAGCTTGAAGTAGCCATTTTCAACCCACAGATAGGAGAATTTGTAGACCTATTTGAGCTGTAAACTAGAACAGCAACGCCTTAGTGAAACACACATGCTACATTCACAAAGGCTGTGGCCTATCTATAAAATAATAAAGGGTCAGATGTGGGCCATAATGGGTGACATGCAAACTAAGGAATGCTTTGTGTACCTTTCAGACACACACATTGTTTGTTTTAGTCAGGTTAGGTGCAGGCCCTACTGCCTTCTTTCTAGTCACCCTTAACTTGACCTGTTTTTTGGACAAAATATGTCTAAAACAGGTAACGTTAAGGGTGACTAGTAAAGATGGCAGTTTATCCAAATCAAAGTTTAGCATCCTTCACCAATGTTGTTGATTTTAAACTTTAAAAAACTCACCCCACACTCCAAATCAATTATGGGCTACAGGAAGAGAGGGAGAGATGGTGAAAAATGTAACATCAACATTAAATCCCACTATTCTTAGTCGGACCTCTTCTTCCTCCCCTGTTGTGGTGGCCTGGATGTGTCTCAAATGGCACCCTATTCCGTACATTGTGCACTACTTGTCAAAAGTAGTGCACTATATAGGGAATAGGGTGCCATTTGAGATGCAGGCTTGACTGACTCAGTAGCTTCCCATATCCCAATATGGGGTACTTGGAGGTCCAACAATAACATATGGAAACGCTTTGTAGGTCAGACAGACTCCAAGGAAACACATGACTTGTAGGTCAGACAGACTCCAAGGGAAACAATGACTTGTAGGTCAGACAGACTCCAAGGGAAACAAATGACTTGTAGGTCAGACAGACTCCAAGGGAAACACATGACTTGTAGGTCAGACAGACTCCAAGGGAAACACATGACTTGTAGGTCAGACAGACTCCAAGGGAAACAAAGACTTGTAGGTCAGACAGACTCCAAGGGAAACACATGACTTGTAGGTCAGACAGACTCCAAGGGAAACAACATGACTGTAGGTCAGACAGACTCCAAGGAAACAAATGACTTGTAGGTCAGACAGACTCCAAGGGAAACACATGACTTGTAGGTCAGACAGACTCCAAGGGAAACACATGACTTGTAGGTCAGACAGACTCCAAGGGAAACACATGACTTGTAGGTCAGACAGACTCCAAGGGAAACACATGACTTGTAGGTCAGACAGACTCCAAGGGAAACACATGACTTGTAGGTCAGACAGACTCCAAGGGAAACACATGACTTGTAGGTCAGACAGACTCCAAGGGAAACAAATACTTGTAGGTCAGACAGACTCCAAGGGAAACAAATGACTTGTAGTCAGACAGACTCCAAGGGAAAACAATGACTTGTAGGTCAGACAGACTCCAAGGGAAACAAATGACTTGTAGGTCAGACAGACTCCAAGGGAAACACATGACTTGTAGGTCAGACAGACTCCAAAGGAAACAAATGCTTGAGGTCAGACAGACTCCAAGGGAAACAAATGACTTGTAGGTCAGACAGACTCCAAGGGAAAACACATGACTTGTAGTCAGACAGACTCCAAGGGAAACACATGACTTGTAGGTCAACAGACTCAAGGAAACAAATGGCTTGAGTCAGACAGACTCCAAGGGAAACACATGACTTGTAGTCAGACAGACTCCAAAGGAAACAAATGACTTGTAGGTCAGACAGACTCCAAGGGAAACAAATGACTTGTAGGTCAGACAGACTCCAAGGGAAACACATGACTTGTAGGCAGACAGACTCCAAGGGAAACACATGACTTGTAGGTCAGACAGACTCCAAGGGAAACACATGACTTGTAGGTCAGACAGACTCCAAAGGAAACAAATGGCTTGTAGGTCAGACAGACTCCAAGGGAAACAAATGACTTGTAGGTCAGACAGACTCAAGGGAAACACATGACTTGTAGGTCAGACAGACTCCAAGGGAAACACATGACTTGTAGGTCAGACAGACTCCAAAGAGAAACAAATGGCTTTAGGTCAGACAGACTCCAAGGGAAACACATGACTTGTAGATCAGACAGACTCCAAAGGAAACAAATGACTTGTAGGTCAGACAACAAATGACTTAGGTCAGACAGACTCCAAGGGAAACACATGATTGTAGGTCAGACAGACTCCAAGGGAAACAAATGACTTGTAGGTCAGACAGACTCCAAAGGAAACAAATGAGTTTTCCTCTCCCTCTCTAGGTTTTACTACTGTAGTAGGTCAACAAGTTAAACTGTTCAACAGTAGCTTCTTGCTACTATCTATCCCAGGGGTTCTTAAACTTTATCAGCTCAAGACCCAAATGAGAAAATTGACCGTGACCCAAATTGCCCTRRAACGACTGATTTTAAATCTGATTTMWAACCTAACCTTAACCACACTGCTAACCTTATGCCTAACCCTTACCTTAAATTAAGATAAAAAAGCAAAAACAAATCCATARATTTTTACGACTTTGCAGCTTGGCCATCTAGTGGGTCGATATGACTGTACATTCTATTGTTCATTCAGTGCACTGCTGAGTACCATAAAGAGGTAGACATACACAACAGACGACACARTGACGCAGCTGCTATTGTCATGACCTAGTTAAGAACACCTGTACCYGTCAAATCATCTCCCCTTCACATGATGGYTCAAACCATCACAAGCTCAGTTCATTTAACCCTCAGACTTCACCATGGTATGTACAGGCCTGACCGGGGCATATGGAGAAATGTAATGGACCAGTTAAGTGGTGATGCTCTTGACCAGTCTTACTCTCACTCCTACCAATTTTCAACAGTGTAGAGCCACCACTGAACATATCGATGGTAGAACTACTAGTAACTAGTTGGCCTACGACTAGTTGGCCTATGACTAGTTGGCCTACATGTGTTTGGGTGTGTTTGATTGAGTGCAGCAGTGTGTGTCAAAGTGTATCCTCCCCTGCAGCCGGAGAGGAAACATTGCTCTGGGTAGTGGCTGGAGTCTTTGGGTCTCTGAGACAGAGAGTATTGTTATTGCTTATCACCAGACCAGTACAGCCAGTACCACTCTGTTCTGTTTAGTAAACTGGCTAGTGACCTGTTGTTCCTGTTCCTGAAGTAACTTCCTGTCCGCATGTCACAAGACACTCCCCCTCGTAGACTGTCACAGTGGTGTGATGTTCTGACCCCGCCCCTTTGTGACATCGCTGGCCAATGGGAGACGGCGGAATGGCAATATGTAAATAGTCAGGTGAGGTGACGATACAGGAGATCGTGTCTATGAGCCTATCCCCTGGGGACAAACATTGTTTGTCACCTGTGTTTCAGTGTGTATCTTAAAGCCATAGGGGTCTAGCACACTGTGGATCTAGACTAGTTTGAATGGCTATAAAGGGAAAGCTTTGTGCATCTGTCAACAGAGATGCTGATGGAGTGTATGTGGATACAGACCCTGTATAATTTCCATTGCTCTGCACTTTCACATGTTTTACCTGCAGGTGTCACTTTACCCATCATAACACTATTATAGCTTAGCTTCAGTACAACATACTGCATCTAACGAAGGGGAGTGAAGGTTAGGCCAAAAAAACAAGCCCAGAATTGCACCACCAGCTTTGTATTGCAGTTATATCTTTAATTGAAAGATTTATCAGAAGACTGTTGATCTACAGTAAAACTGTACTGAATGTCCCGCTGGGGCCTCCCGGGGCCTCCTGGGGCCACCAGTACAAAAATGTATGCAATCAGTTGTTATAAGCCACTTTAAGTAAAGGTGTCTGCTAAATGGCATACATTATTATAAATGTTGGCAAACTTTTTGCACATGCATAGGTACCGCTCAAAAACCTGACAGAAATATCACGAGGATGACAAGGTGATCCTGTGTATTCTCTATCCATCGGATGTTCCTGGCTGTCTAGGTAGACTCCACGTGTAGACCACTCCTACTAAGGAATGTGGTTGCTAGTTCCTGTCAGATGTTATTCATTGATAGAGAACAGGTCTGTCCTTGAGGAGTGGATAACGACATCACAGCTCATAGACTAATCTACTCATTCACTTCTTGCATAGCTCACCTATATATACTTTATATAAGTAAGCTAAATACCATTCAAATCAAATGTAAACTTTGTAAACAACAGGTGTAGACTAACGGTGAAATGCGTACTCACGAGCCCTTCCCAAAAATGCAGAGAGAGAAATAATAGACAAATAATAACACAAGGAATAAATACACAATGAGTAACGATGACTTGTCTATATACACGGGGTACCAGTAAGTACAGAGTCCATGTCTAGGGGTACAAAGTAATTTAGGTAGATAGAGTGCCTTCAAAAAGTATTCACAGCCCTTGACTTTTACCACATTTTGTTGTGTTACAGCCTGAATTTAAAATTGATTAAATAGTGATTTTTGTGTCACTGGCCTACACGCAACACCACATATTTTAAATGTGGAATTGTTTTCTTTTTAAAAAATMTGACAAATGAATAAATAATGAAAAGCTGAAATGTCTTGAGTCATTAAAGTATTCAACCCCTTTGTTTTAGCAAGCCTAAATAACTTTAGGAGTAAACATTWGCTTTTTATGTCACATAATAAGTTGCATGGACTGTGCAATAATAGTGTTGYACATGATTTTTGAATGACTACCTCATCTCTGTACCCCACACATACAATTATCTCTAAGGTCCCTCAGTCGAGCAGTGAATTTCAAACACAGATTCAACCACAAAGACTAGAGGTTTTCTAATCCCCGAAAAGAAGGGCACCTGTTGGTAGATGGGTAAAACAAAACAAACAGACATTGATATCTCTTGAGCTTGGCTAAGTTATTAATGACACTTTGGATGGTGTTCAATACACCCAGTCACTAAAAGATACAGGCGTCCTTCCGAACTCAGTTGCCACAGAGGAAGGAAACTGCTCAACTCCAGCCATTACACAAGCCCATCAACTCCAATTAAGATCCCACCAACCTCCTGTGCATTACAGCATTTGTTGTGGATTGTTAATTAAAAAAATTACAATTAAATTAATTTGAATCGCATTTTGTAACACAAAGTGTGAAGAAATCCAAGGGGTCTGAATACTTTTGCAAGGCACTGTATATAGTCAAATGTGATACAATAGCCACACCTTGATGACTTAAAATGGATCATATTGACATACATGTGTCGTATCTTTTGACTATAGTGAGAGGAAACATTGCTATCAGTCAGGGTTAGTACTAGGAGGTACCATGCAGACAAGATTGTGTTAGGGAGTGAGAGAGAGTATTGGGTCAAATGAAACAATCTCTCATCATTTTGACTGCCGTAGTGGGATCCAAGCCTTGGCTTTATCTACAGTACACAGATGCATTCTCTCTTGTGTCTAGGATGGAGATAAGGGCTGTATGTACAATGTATCAAATGTCTCAGAGCAGGAGTGCTGTGAATCAATAAGATGGACGGGGGGACCGGTGCCAGTATTCACAAAGAGTCTCAGAGCAGGAGAGCTGATCAAGGATGAGTTTAGCCTTGTAGAGATGTAATAGGATTCATTGACAAGAGGGGACCTGATCCTAGAACACCACTCCTACTCTGAGACTCTTGACACATTCGGCCTGGGGTGTTAGAGTTGGGGGTTGATTGATAGACGGTGGTGTCTATTTGAAGGACTGGTATAACTGGACTCTTTTATATCACTAGCTATGACCAGCCCCTAAAGGGAACATTCTTGTCAAGTACTCTTAATTGTGTGACTTTTGCTTGTCACTTGTCAATGGCACTGTCACTGAGTGGTGTGCAGTAACGGTTTGCGGGCAAAATAACTGGGGAAGCCAGAAAAAAAGCCATATCACACCCTAAGTGTTGTGATATTGCGTTGTTTGCTCTATAACCTGTTAGTTCAAATGCCTTGCGACCATGATAATAGGCCTAAAGGCCGAGACAATAAGAAGACCACTGTGGCAGAATAAATTCGCAGGTTAATGAGAAGGGTGTGCCTGAAACGATGCACATAACTCTGCAATGTTGGTTCGTATTGGAGAGAGTCTCAGTCTTAAATCATCCCACACACAATCTGTGCCTGTATTTAGTTTTCATACTAGTGAGGGCCGAGAATCCACTCTCACATAGGTATGTGGTTGCAAAGGGCATCAGTGTCATAAACAGTGCGATTTTCCAAGGCAAGAAACTCTGAGCGCAGCCCTATCCAGAAATCTAGCAGTGGCTTCTGATTAAATAAAATTTTCACAGAACCGCTTGTTGCAATTTCGATGAGGCTCTCTTGTTCAGTTATCGGTAAGTGGACTGGAGGCAGGGCATGAAAGGGATAAGGAATCCAGTTGTTCTGTCGTCCGCTTTCGGGAAAGTACCTGCGTAATTGTACACCCAGCTCACTCAGGTGCTTCGCTATATCACATTTGACATTGTCCGTAAGCTTGAGTTCATTTGCACACAAAAAATCATACAATGATGGAAAGACCTGTGTGTTGTCCTTGTTAATGCAGACAGAAGAAGAGCTCCAACTTTCTAATCATAGCCTCAATTTTGTCTGCACATTGAATATAGTTGCGGAGAGTCCCTGTAATCCTAGATTCAGGTCATTCAGGCGAGAAAAAACATCACCCAATAGGCCAGTCGTGTGAGAAACTCGTCATCTGCAAGCGGTCAGACAAGTGAAAATGATGGTCAATAAAGAAACCTTAAGCTTATCTCCAAAAAACGTATCAATAATTGCCCCTTGATAACCAACACACTTCTTGTATGTTGTAAAAGCGTTACATTGTCGCTGTCCATATCATTGCATAATGCAGAAAATACACGAGAGTTCAGGGGCCTTGCTTTAACAAAGTTAACCATTTTCACTGTATGTCCAAAACGTCTTTCAAGCTATCAGGCATTCCCTTGGCAGCAAGAGCTCTCGGTGGATGCTGCAGTGTACAAGTGGCATCGGGAGCAACTGCTCGACGCGCGTTACAACTCCACTATGTCTCTCTGTCATGGCCTTTGCACCACCAGTACAGATACCAACACATCTTGACCACCAAAGTCCATTTGATGTCACAAAGCTGTCCAGTACTTTATATCCTCTCATGTTGTCCTGGTTTCCAGTGGTTTGCAGAAGAGGATGTCTTCCTCTCTAACGAAACGGACATATACCAAGAGCTGTGCCAGGCCCGCCACGTCTGTTGACTCATCCAGCTGTAACGCATAGAATTAACTGGCTTGTATGTGAAGCAGTAATTGTTTCAAACATCTCCTGCCATGTACTGATGCGTCGTGAAACAGTGTTGTTTGATGAAGACTTGTCTGTATAGTTTTTTTGGCTTTTCCATCAGCATTGTCCCAGCCATATCCACGGCAGCAGACAAAATGGTCCTCCACAATAGTATGGGGCTTGCTGTCCTAGCCACTCGGTAGCTCAACATATAAGATGCTTCTAGCCCTTTCTTATTAACAGTATTTTGCGTTTTTACATGTCTGTCACGCGGGACTAGGTGGGTGAAGGAATCAGATGCAGAGAGAGAGCCACTGGAAAAAATATTCCTTTTACTAATGCACAAAATGATAAAGCCCAAACATCCAGGCCGCAGAGAACAACTGATAACCCAAACACACACACCGTAACATAAGACAATCCGCACAAAAAAGGGCGGGTCTACCTACTAATATATGGGAAGCTCATTTACGAAAACAACAGAAACACAGGTGAAACTAATAAGACAAACAAACAGAAAACGAAAAAGGGATCGGTGGCGGCTAGTAGGACGGTGACGACAGCCGCCGAGCACCGCCCGAACAGGCAGGGAGGCCACTTCGGCGGAAGTCGTGACAATGTCTTACTACTGTGAAAGTCATCTTTATTTCATCTCAAAAAAACTCCTGTGGCTTATTTTTCAAGTAATGTTGTTCATTGTGCGTTCGTTTCTAAATGTCTGCAGCAGAGGTGAAGGTTTCCGCATAGAGAGTACGTTAATGTGACTGGATGCTAATTATTTGACTGGCTACTGTATTTGACATTGTGTTGTTATTTTGCTGAACACTAGATGGTTTATTGTTTTTTGGCAGTGAAACGAGGCTACTCAGGCGAGACAAAAACCTTACCCAAATGTATAGCCCGTTGGAAATTAAATTACTGTTTGAAAATGTGAAGAAAAATAATAAATAATAATTTTCAAGCAAGTTCATGTTCGACATTTTGGAACACTAACACAACTTTGATTTGAACCACGGAGAGTTTACCGTAAGTCGCTAAGAAACAGGTGCTGCTACACTATTCCAGCACCATTTCAACTTCAATATTTCAACATCATCTAACCCACCTATGCTTAGGTGACAACTAAAATATCAAAACATTTAGTCCAATCAATGTAAGCTACAGTAATATGATGTGGCTGTCCATGGTTCTGATTTCTGCTGTGTCTGTGTGTGTGTGTGTCTGTGTGTGTGTGTGTGTGTGTGTGTGTGTGTGTGTGTGTGTGGTTCGTTCGTGCAAGTATACTTTTTTTTGACTCACCCTACTTGTAGACAAACGCCAATGCTATCCTCCTCTCTTTCATGTTGACGAAACGGTCTATCACTCTGTAATACAGTACACATATATTTTGTTGTCCTAGCCTACCTAGCTAAAATGCTTGTTCGCTAGCCTAACTTCCTTTCATGGGCAATGATGCGCCAGGCCAGCTAGTTAACATTAACCTACTAGCTACATGTTGAACTTCCATCCTCTCAGGCCAGGGGCACAATGTATGAATTTATGGTGGATCAGAATCGCAATTTAATAATTTGCCAGTACAGAGAATTAAGTATCCCTATCTCCATCCATGGCTAATTTAGGAACAGACAATTCTAGCTAGCTAGCCACGAGGAAACAACACAAGAGACGCAACAATTCAAGTGTGTTTCTGTCAATGACGTATACTCCCGAGAATTTGATAGGAGTGATGCCAAATCCAAACTGGCTTCCCTTGACTCTTTTTTGGGGTCAAGGGAGGCCAAATGCTGATGTTCCTTGCATTTAATGCTACAATAATGTCATACCCTTTTGGACCAGACAGCATCAGATAGATGGCCTACACATACAGAGACAGAGGGGCGCTTGTTTTGCTTGCTCAGATGCCTTCTCCGGTGAGATACATTCAGCCTCTTGCGAATTGAGGAAAATTTATGAAACACAGAGAGACAAAAGAAATTATTTGAAAAAATAAATAATCTGTATACACGGATAACACCGCTGTGGTGGTGATCTTTGTTTGTTCAATCCCAGCTCCCTCTCTGGTTAGTTTCCAAGCAAAAGTCTCCAGCTGTTAAAGCAATCTTGAACCAAGACTGTATGTTGCAGAGTTCTCTTCTGACTTCAATAGAGTGCTATAAGTGTATGTCTCTTCCCACAACTTACTATTGGTGGTTGATTCCACATCTTAATTTCCCCTGTTCCGGAACTCTCTCCCTGTTCCATATGCAAGTAGAGTGCTGATTTGAGTCTCTGTGTATGAGAGAGAAGAGTGGGAGGATAGAGGGAAGATCCATCATTATGGATGAATTATGGATGCTGTTAAATGATGACAGGATGTTGTCTGTAGTTTGAGACCATCTGCACTACAGACAGTTCTACAGTTAGATTCTAGAACTCCCATGTGTGTAATTCCATGTTCGGGGGAAATGTATGGGTAGTCTCACAGCCAGATCAATCCAYGTTTTTTGGTTGTCTGATCTCCACAACTTTGTTGTGGGGAAAAAAAGCATTTCGCTACACTTGCATTAACATCTGCTAACCATGTGTATGTGACAAATAAAATTTGATTTGATTTGACTTTGTATTACATTATGCATTTTATTATCTGAAGTCTGGATGGAAATACACTTAGATTTGTAGGTCTACTGGCAATTCCTCACAAAACCTGCGTTAAAAGAAACACCTTTATACACACCGTTTATACACCCTTGAATACATCCTTACCTATCACATTTTCCATTGCAAAGACAAGTGATGACTCAGGGAAACCAATGTACTGTAACTTGAATCAAACCATCATTGCAGAGTCATGATGTTTCCCTTTGAACAGCTCTAAAGTGAAGACCAACTGTACACTTTGGGTGGTTCCCAATGAGCCACTTTAAAAGAGAACATGAAACGCGACAATGTGCACATTCATCAATCTCTCTACACTGTAATTGTCCTAAATAACCCATTTCAGTGAGGTTACTGAAATACCCTGTAATACTGCAGWGAGTATAATATGAGTTTATCCCTAGCAATCCAGTTTTAGGCTTTCAGGACCATGATATTACACGTACAGTACAGTTGAGTCATTCTTGACTGGAGGGTTCTTTCTGAGGGCCTTATGACTTTCCAAAATGTGCTAYTTTCCTTGTTACAAATACATKYGAACTCTATTGTATAATGAAAATGACTGGATKATTGTAAAGGAGAATTTGGGTCGCAAGGACTTCATTGTAAACGTCCTTGTCACAAGTCAGCAACTTKYTTGTTCACAGGGAATGACTGGATTATCATAGAATAGAATTGGGTGACCTTGACATATTGGGGCAGGAAATGTTAGACCAAAGTTCTAGGCTGTTCTCAACACTGCATTACTCCCACAATGGTAATCCAAGTGGAATATTCTCTAAGTGAGAATAAAAACATGTTTAAATTAGCTTAGAACACACAGCCTGCACATTGCATTCCTTATTAGTAGTCAAGTGTGATCAAACTGACATGTTTCATCYGTAAGAWTTTTTTCTTAACGGACTTTCCTAGTTCAGTAAATGTTAATAAATAKATAGGTTGGGTGCAGGGCTGAAAACAGAACCGGCACACTCAGAAGCTRCACCTATTTATTTATMAACCTTTATTTAACTAGGCAAGTCAGTTAAGAACAAATTCTTATTTACAATGACGGCCAATCGGGGAACAACGTTCAGTTGTTTGTTCAGGGGCAGAACGACAGATTTTTACCTCGTTAGCTCGGGGATCCGATCCAGAAACGTTCGGTTACTGGCTAAAGCTCTAACCACAACGTTTAGTTCCTGCAAGGATCTTCATCAGGTCCTGATGAAACATTGTTTGTTTATGAATACAGGTGCGTGGTGGGTTTGAGTGTGCCGGCTCTATTTATTTTATACTTGCTGTATCTTCACCTTGACACGTGATAACAAAAGCTGCACTTACACTGGTGGTAAAAGGCTTTGATAAACACACACACTGACGGGAAGGAGATGTCAGTGAGAGACGAATACAATACTGCGCATAAAAAACTACTTTAGGAAACATTAACAACTGATGAGAACAAAAATAAGTTGTAGCTTAGGCCTTCGTCCCGAAAAAACGGTAAAACTGAACTTCCCACCGTTATCAGGAATGATGATAATACAGTATGTTCAGTGGCTAGAACGTTAAGTACAAGTTCTGTATTTTTTTGTTCTAACGATGACACAGCCATACAAGGAAGACTATCTGTGCAGTGGGATGAAGAGACGTGACAGATAAACCTTGATCATTATTTTTATTTTATTTAACAAAATAATCACAAACACAAACAAAACAATGGTCATGAGATTGGATTCTCTGAACAGGAAAATTAAGAATCAACAAGAAGAACAATTTGCATGTAACAGGCAAGCTGCAGTTGGTGCTCTGTCCTGTGCGTCGTACATCTTAGGGTGATACACAACATTGTGCTTTACACACCATAACCACTGCACAACAGGGGCAATTTAGTCATAAATGTCAAATCTTCATCAGCTTTGAATGAAAACATAACCTTATAACAGAACAAACATTAACTTCACCAGAACCATAGATATATGGATCTGAATTTACACTGTTGTTCAGACCCAGCAGTGTCATTCACACAACAAGATAATGATTCAATGGATAATGAATCATAGATAAACATTGGTTGGTTGGTTGGTTATGAGATGGGACAATATAACAACTGTGTAACCATTCACACAACCAAGATAATGATTCAATGGTAATGAATCAAGATAATAGAATATGGTTGTGGTTGTATGATGATGGACAATATTAACAACTGTAACCATTCACACAACAAGATAATGATTCAATGGATAATGAACATTGGTTGATTGGTTATGATGATGGGAAAATATTAACAACTGTGTAACCATTCACAGTAGACACAAGAGCTTGGGAAAAGAAAACATCCAATCAAGATATTATATGTATATATATATATATAAATAATAAAACAAATCTGTAATATGTACAACATTTTTCACGTTTTAAAATGTACAAAATGAACAGGTGATACACAGCGAACTGAGGATGTAGTATTTAGAAAACATAGAAACTATATACATATTCTCAAAATAATAATAGTATTGTCATGTCATACCAGGATGTCATTCACCATCATTCACCATGTCAGCTTTCCCCTCAATAAAAAATCAAACGGAGGGTGTTTTTTTCATGGCGTAACTCTTTAGAACGATGAGAGCATACAGACAAAAACCAGTGCTTCCTACTGGCCGTCAAATAGCTTCAAAGCATGCTGCTGGCCTTCAACTAGCATTCAGTTGCTGGCCTTTCAACTAGCATTCAGCTGCTGGCCTTAACTAGCATGTCAGCTCGGCTGGCCTTCAACTAGCATTCAGCTGCTGGCCTCAACTAGCATTCAGGCTGCTGCGCTTGCAGACGAGCAATCAGCGCTGCTGCCACTTGTGGCTTCACAGCACTCCAGCTGTGCTGGCTTCAACTAGTTCGAGCTGGCTTGGCTCAGGTAGCATTCAGAGCCTTCAGCTATGAGGCATTCACTATGCTTAAAAGTTGTCGCAGCAAAAAATCAAATGCTCATGAGTTTGGGAGTGTAAACTTGCTGTATGACATATATTGGAATATATATTTTCGAAAGATCACGAAGGCGTGTTAAAGCGCATGTTATACGAGATAGAAGGCAACACACTCAACTCAACAAACTGTGTGTAAGGCAACATTGACAGGGCTATAAGATCATGATTTGGACCAAGAGGACAGGATGTCTGCTGCACGCGTGGCATAAAGCTGGCAAGAGACCATCATGTAGGCTATAGTGTGAACTTAGTGAAAAGGAGGAGAAGGCGATTTGTGGTGTTCTTGCTATAACAGCTGATATCACATACGTAAGAACGATGTGGACGTCACTAGACATTACAGCACGATTGCTGGAGTGGATAAGAAATGCTTGCATTGAGAGTGCAAACGGCACATAATAATGTAAAGAGACAATGAACAGGCTCACATGTTTCAGCGTTTGAGTAGTGTGTGTGAACGCATGTTGTCAGCTCTGAGCAGTGCCGAGCAACTCACAAGTTTCAGCTCTGATTGAGGGCCAAACGTCACAGCGTGTTCAGCGTCAGAGTGTTGGCGACACTCCACCGTTTCAGCTCTGATTGGCGCCGACAACTCACCAGCGTTTCAGCTCAGTCTATGCGCGACAAGCTCACAGTTTCAGCTCAGATAGTGCCGACAACTCACACCGTTTTCAGCTTCTGTTATGAGGGCCGAAAACTCACACGTGTTCAGCTCTGATTATGGGACCAGGCACACGTTTAGGCTCTAGCGTAGTGTCACACCATAGTTCAATGTCCCCCCTGGGAAAGTCTCCACTTTAAGATGTGGTGATGTTTGGTGCTAAGTGACTAGGCACGTGCATGTGTCAATGTCAGATGGTAAGGCCATCCAGAGGTCTCAATGTCCATTGTTAAGTARACCATAAACATACAAACTAGGTACRGTTTTTGACAGTTTTTGACAAGACAGCTTCTTGACTGCAGCCTGTTTTAAACTCACAATCTTTAACACATTCTTCATATCGTGCTAATTGTGTTTTCTAGTGCTTTTGTCAGGCTGACAAGGGAAGTGGGATCAAACTGAACTCAAGAATKAAATGGGTTGCAAGTGTAGGACGTCTTCTGTACAGTGCTATGCACAATCTTATGCAACATTAGAACAAAAGTTTGCCTATTTTACAGTAAGTAGCCAAATGTACACTKATTTACAAAAGAGCTGCTAAGTGATATGTAACAAAAACAAACAAAGTTGAAGCTGTGTTAGATGGTTGTCATTTTGAACTTCCATGTGTCAAAGAGCCAAGGTCCAGGACCTAGCCTGGTAGCAAATCTGTACATTATGTGCRTAGACAATTATTCTTCTCTCTGACGAGGAGTTAGCCGAAAATACATACATTTGGGACSAGGTCACCTAGGTAAGAGCTCTTACATTATGAAAGAACGGACGACTACAGTCCAACTGTGCATTTACTGTGTCTTTCATTTTRAAGTCCTTCCAATGTTTGGCAAAATGGCTTCCAGATGTTTTTTTCTCCTCAGGGTTGTGTTCGAGACCACAACGCTACCAAGTCATTTTTTGTCTGATTCCGTTTGTATGTTTCTTCTTCTTCCATTCCTTTTTTGGGGGGGTGGTTTCCACGGCAACCAAGTTGTTCTTCTTTTGAGTTATATTGTTACCCTTCTTCTTCGTCTTGGATGGCAGCACAGTGTTGAGGTCGGAATTTTCGGAACAGGAAGCCAGGAACTTAGGTCATCGAGATGAGGTCATCATCATAGGATTGGAAAGGACGTTTCAGTAGCATTAGGGTTAAAATGACCTTCCTCGTTTTTTGTTTGTCACTTTTTCAAACAAAAATCTCTCTCTTTAAATACAATTCTTCATATCCACTTCTTCTTCTTCTTCTACTAGTCATGCCAGGTCTTCTTCCAGGCTCACCATCTGTCTCTGTGAAGGGAGACAGAAAATAACGATAAACACAAAGTCACACAACACTGGAAAACCGCTACATGCAGTATTTCATAGGCTATATCCATAATCAACGGTCACATGCTATCTGTTAGCCACTGCAGAACACCTGCAGGATTGGGGTCAATTCCATTTAAACTCAGTTCAGGAAATTAAGTGGATTGCAACTCCACATAGGAAAACGATGGGCAAATCATCCCATTATTTTACTTAATCGAAATGGAATTGATCTTAACACAGTATGAGAATTAAATGGAATGAACTCTAACCCTGTGACACGTGTAGTCTACATAAGTAATATGACAGTGACTGGGTTGCTTGGGGTTGCTAGGTGACAGTGACAGTACCCGTGGGTAGGTGTATCCGTCCTGGCTTTGTTTCTACAGATGTGCAACTCGTCCCTGTGGTTCTTCGTACACGGGGTTTCAAAGTGGATGGTGTTGGTGTCTTCAGCCTCCAGTGTCTCCATAGCAACACTGCACCAAACAGCACCAGGCACATCATCACTGGAGAGAGGAGATAGGGGTCAAAGGGCAGTTCTTGTTGTTGTAATTGTTGTTTGTGATAAAGTATGGTAGGTAAAGCCAGTTTAACTTTACAATGATAAGTGTTTTACTGAGTGTACAAAACATTAGAAACACCTTCCTAATATTGAGTTACACCCCCTTTTGCCCTCAGAACAGCCTCAATTCGTTGGGCATGACCCTACAAGGTGTCGAAAGCGTTCCACAAGATGCTGGCCCATGTTGACTCTAATGCTTCCCACAGTTGTGTCAAGTGGCTGGATGTCCTGTGGGTGGTGGACCATTCTTGATACACACAGGAAACGGTTGAGAGTCAAAAACCCAGCCACGTTGCAGTTTTGACACACTCAAACCGGTGCACCTGGCACCTACTACCATACCCCGTTCAAAGGCACTTAAATCTTTTGTCTTGCCCATTCACCCTCTGAATGGCACACGTACACAATCCATATCTCAAATGTCTCAAGGCTTGTCTCCTCCCCTTCATCTACACTGATTGAAGTGGATTTAACACGTAACATAAATAATGGATCATAGCTTTCACCTGGTCAGTCTCATGGAAAGAGCAGGTGTTCCTAATGTTTTGTACACTCAGTGTATATCAACACGTAAGTCAACACATAAACAGAGAGTAGGTTACTACAGTACTACTGTATTTATCAGTGCACTAGACATTATGCTGATACTACAAGGTAAAATACTCACTGATAGGTAAGACAATGTAGAGCACAGTATGGTGTGATGCCTCAGCTACTTTGGGCATGGCAACATAGCCACTTTGACCTGTGACCGCAGTTTCCTGTGGACTGTGAGTGGTCGAGGACCTTTCAGGGTCCTGAGGCTGGGCCCGGCGGGCAGAGGAGGTAGTTGTAGTTGAAGTGGGACCAGCTGGCTGTTTGGTTGGGGCCCTGGTAGGGATGGGGGCTGCAGTTTTGGGAGTGGTGGGGGGAGCGGTAGTTGAAGTGGGACCAGCTGGCTGTTTGGTTGGGGCCCTGGTAGGGATGGGGGCTGCAGTTTTGGGAGTGGTGGGGGGAGCGGTAGTTGTTGGAGCTGTTGAGATAAGAGACGGGGGTAAAGGTCACCGAAGGTTAAAGCTTAGACACACAAGAACGTGTCAGTTAGTTTGAGAAAAGGTTCAATGACCATGAACAGTGAGTATGAGGATAAACACTAACACTTTGACATCCATTGGCTTTTGAACTAGCTTTTAACTACAAAATATTTGGTCTTAAACGGATTTTAATGATGATTAATAATGAAAATATGAATAACATTCCACCCATGAGGTGGGCGATCTGATCATTTAACTGCAGGAAAGGGGTCTACAGTGCAAGAGTTGCACCCTTCTTCTCTAAAGTTCCATAGGGTTCGACAGAGGAAAACACATACCTGCCACACACTTCCTCATGTCCAGGCCMAGGGTCATGTGATCAGGACAGGCACAGGTGTATTTGGGGGAGTGTTGGTTGATCTGGGGAGCAGGCAGACATAGGAACTCACAACCCTCCATTTCCACAAGTTTTTCCTCGTGCCACCAGTTTCTTCCTATTAAGAGAGAGAGAGAAAGGGGGAGAGCGAGTGAGTGTTAGACCACCTGATTCAGCTTTTAAAGTTAATTACAGTTATTCATATGAGATGTATTATGTGTTTTTAAAAAGTGTGCGTTTGCCATACCGATGGGCTGCTTGAGGTTGTGGTATACAATGATGTCCTCTGGCTGCATCAGGTCTTCCGCCAGTACAGTGATGTCATTTCCTGTCAGGCGGTTGGCGCTCATGACCGCTCTTGTCCGCCATGTCGGTCCAGAATACTTTCTCCTGTGAAACAAATGAGAGAAACCAGAAAAAAGAGAGACAGGAAGAAAAAACTAGGTTACCCAAAGTTAACCAACAGTCCAATAAGTCAATACATACATACAGTACTTACTAAAAGTTAACCACTGTCCATAGTCAGTACATACAGTACTTACAAAGTTAACCAACTGTCATAGTATAATACAGTACTCAAAGTTAACCAACTGTCCATAAGTCAGTATCATACAGTACTTAAAAAGTTAACCAACTGTCCATAGTTCATACATACATACAGTACCTGTACCGAAAGTTAACAACATACCCCATAAGTCCAATACTACATACGTAACTTACAAAGTAAAACCAACAGTCCATAAGTTCAGTACATACAAGTACTTACCAAAGTTTAACCAACTGTCCATAGTCAATACATACATTAACAGTACTTTACAAGTTAAACCAACTGTTTCATAGTTCAGTACCTAACAGTACTTTAAAGTTAAACAACTGTACATAGTTAAAGTACATAAACAGTACTTAAAGTTACAACCATGTCAGTCATCTATACAGTACTTACAAAGTTAACCAACAAGGTCCATTTACAGTACTTACAAAGTTAACCAACATCCATAGTCATACATACATACGTAACCAAGTTAACCAACTGTCCATAGTCCATACATACATACAGTACTTAAAAGTTAAACCAACTGTACATAGTCAGTACATACAGTACTTAAAGTTAAACAACTGTCCATAGTATTCATACATACAGTACTTACAAAAGTTAACCCAACTGTCCATAGTCAGTCATACAGTTACTTAAAGTTAACCAACTGTCCATAGTCAAATACATTAAACAGTACTTAAATTAACCAACCAGTCCAAGTCAGTACATACAGTACTTAAAGTTAACCAACTGTCCATAGTTAGTACACAACAGTACTTACAAAGTTAACCAACAGTCCATACAGTACTTAAAGTTAACCAACAGTCCATTAGTTAGTACATACAGTACTTTTACCAAAGTTAACCAACTGTACATAGTCAGTGCATATCATAGTCAGTACATAGCGTACTTACAAATCATCCACAAACAAAGACTTCATGTATCTGTCCTAATTTAAATGGGGGAAACCAACAGTTTCAGATATGGGGCTTATTAACCTCCTATGCCTGGATACTGTAAGATCAGTTTGGTCTCCATTCAGCAGCTACATGGATGGATTTCTGTAATACAGCTAAAGCTGGCTAGCTGCATGGCTGAACTCATTAACCAGGCTGGTGTATAAGACTCTGAACCTGGAAATCCCCTTTAATTAAAGCTACCACCAGCCAGGGTTGGTTTGGGGCTTGGGAGGGGGGGAGACCATGGTGCTCGACCCAGGGACTAGAGGGTGGTTCTGGGGCCACAGCCAGGGTAGAGGGGGAAGACCATGGTGCTCGACCCCAGGGACCTAGAGGAGTTCTGAAGTTGGATTGTAACCATTGCCCTCATGGACTGGACTCTACTGGTTCAGTTAAGTCTCCCTTTCCCGTCCTACAGTTCCTCTAGGACCTGTCCATAACTATACTCCAGATGGAACTCCAGTTAGGGAGACCTTAACATTCTATCACCATTTACCTCGAAACGGCGACAAGAGAGGGGTGAGCCAGCTTGTCCTCGTTGTAATGAGTGTGTGTCGTCCTTTCTCCGTTTACGCCGATGCTGGAGAGGGTGTGCATTAGAGAGTCCACCCAGTACAGACGCTGGTTAACCATGTCTGTTCGAGAGGCACAGAGCGTTAGAGAAATACAACTGTATAATCATTAACTTATAAACAATGCCTCCACGCATGATAACGAGGCAGATTATTTGAATGCATTTAAATAATTACACCTACAGTATGATAGAACTTCCAAAACATAACACAACACAAAATCTCAACTGTTCTGTATACGAGTATAAGAATCATGTAGACAGCAAACACCAATGTTGTCAATCACACATCACTATATTGCAGTGTCCAATCAGTGGACTCTTCTTACCAAGCGTGATGCCGTTGGGCCACATGATGTTGTCCGTTACCAAGGCGACGCGGTCGGCACCGTTCAGCCCACTCTTTTCGATCTTGGCCTCGTTGCCCCAGTCAGTCCAGTACATGAAGCTGGAAAACAGACAGTACCGTCAGTAAAACTCCTACCTCGAACACACTTCAGCACAACGTCTGGAGGTCTTTAGAGAAAATCACCACCACACACTGACACGTTGAGCTTCTGCCATGTTTCTTGTTGCGAAAAGATCCTCACTCATTTCAATTATCCAATATGTTCGACAACAAAAGCATCCTGTCGAAGATTTATCTATTTGGTTTTCATGGCAGTCAACGCCCTATTAGCATGATACTAATGAATCAGATCAATAGCCTATGACCCAAACAAGGTTAATAAAATCAATCAAAACAAAGTTTCTTACTTATTGGCTGGGTCCACCACGATGCTTCTTGGTTTCTCCCAGTCCTTCGCTGATCAGTGTCTTTCGCCGTGTTCCGTCCGTGGTTGCCACGGAGATGGTCTGGAGCACGCTGTCCGTCCAATAGATGTGACCGTGAATCCAGTCGACGGCCAGACACTCCGCGCCTCCTCATCTGGCTGTCAATCACCACGTTGTGGTGGGAGGAGTCCCCTGCCAAGTTCATGTCGGGCGTGGGGAGGGCGGGACAAAATAGATGTTTGTTAACGAACAAATACTGTATATTGTCTGTTTGCAGATATATATATATACACACAAACACACACACTCCCCTTCCCCCAGTAGTCCCTCACCTGTAGATCTTCCTGGTACAGGTCAGCCAGAAGATCTTGTGTCCCGCATGTCCATGTTCCAGGCCCACAACGTTCTTCAGTCTGGGATGAGAGGACGTACTCCTACGGTTCACCAGTCATCTTCCTCACCTCGTGGCGGTTGGTGAACAACAGGTAGGGACAGTACCTGGAAGACATACCATTATATTTAGAAAGTTTAGATTTCGACCTCAATCTGCCACTTTACTTAAATATTTTACATCACATTTAGAAAGTTGTCGTTTAATAATGAGGCCTCAGAGAAACTACCTAAACCTCTTCTTTGCTTTGATTTGTTCAGACTACACAGAATTCCTCCCAAGGCTCTGTTCATATATCCACACTAGCAAGAATCATCAAGCATCCATTCTAAGTGGTATGCTGGGGTGGCTGTCGGAATGTAGCTTAGCTAGTGTTTCCCTCCATCTCCCAACGTACCTGTGGGAGCCTTGCAGGTCTTGGTCTTGGGGTCCAGTTCGTAGCCCTCCTCACAATCACACTTGTAACTTCCCAGGATGTTCACACAGATCTGGGTACAGGTGTCTGGGTCAGCACACTCATCAATGTCTACAGGAGGAGGAAAACAGGGTTAGAGGTCAGAASATAGGGTCAYGGGTCAGTTGTGGCAATTCATAGTATGATTRGATCCAAATCCAATGTSCRYSYWWKMWWRSCYGSACTTGTCACTATAGTGACTTAGAGCTCAGTCATTACAATCTTCTGTGCTGAGTTCAGAGTCTTAGAAAAGTGTCATATAAATGTTTATTTCCGCACACCTTCACATTTCCTGTTGTCCTTCCCCAGACTGTACCCAGCAGGACAGGAGCAATTGAAGCCAATCTTCAGGTCGGTACAGYTGTGAGAGCAACCGCCGTTATTGGTCAAACACTCGTTGTTGCCTGCAGAATCAGACCGGAAATCAGTTAYAAGAAATATATCTAWCTAGAAATCTATAAGAAACAACCATCATCCTCAATGTCCATGATGACAGCCTTTTTCCTTAGGCAAGACTAAACCAGTCACCTCACTCTTTACAACCACTAACTAGTTTGGCCAGACCAGACTGGCCTGAACCACTTGGCTAGCTGTCTCCATCATATTTTCCTAGCTGGGATGTGGTCTCTRTCCTCTGTTTTCCACTGAATGGTATGTGGGTGTAAAGGGAGTTCCCTATGGGCCCAGGGTCAAAAGTAGTGGCCGAAACAGGGATTAGGGTGCCATTTGGGACGCAGAATATGTCTACGGTTCCAACTCACCACACTCCCTGATAGGTTCGTCGGACATGTCTCGGCAGTCTTTCTGCCCGTTGCACACCTTGTCCACGGTGACGCACTCCCCACTCTTACACCTGAAGTTATTCGGGCCCTCACACACATCCACTGGGGGGAGAATAAGAAAGAAGAGAATATTATTAGACATATAGTACAGCTATAGGGAGAGTGTGTGTGTGTGTGTGTGTGTGTGTGTGTGTGTGTGTGTGTGTG
>NW_019944797.1:0-8941 GCF_002910315.2 Salvelinus sp. IW2-2015 | reverse complement strand
GTGATGGTGTGTGTGTGTGGTGGGTGATCGTGTGTTGTCCAATTAGGGCTGAGCCGCTGGAGCATTGTTTATTAAGTTAATGATTATACAGTTGGATTTTCTCTAACGCTCTGGTGCCTCTTCGAACAGAACATGGTTAACCAGCGTCTGTACTGGGTGGACTCTAAGATGCACACCCTCTCCAGCATCGCGGGTAAACGGAGAAGACGACACACACTCATCGTACAACGAGGACAAGCTTGGCTTCACCCCCTCTCTGTCGCGTCTTCGAGGTAAATGGTGATAGAATGTTAAGGTCTCCCTAACGGGAGTTCCATCTGGAGTATAGTTATGGACAGGTCTAGAGGAACTGTAGGACGGGAGAAGGGGGACTTAACTGAACCAAGTATGAGTCCCAGTCCATGGAGGCAATGGTTCAAATCTACCGCAGAACTCTCTAGTCCCTGGTCATGGCACCCAGGTCTTCCCCTCACCCTGGCTGTGGCCCAGAACCACCTCTAGGTCCCTGGTCGAGCACCATCGGTCTTCCCCCTCTACCCTGGCTGGTGCCCAGAACCACCTCTAGGTCCTGGGTCGGCGAGCACCATGGTCTTCCCCCTCCAGCCCACCACACCACAAACCTGGCTGTGGTGACTGTTAATTAAAGGGGCTTGGGCAGAGTCTTCCAGGGATTCAGAGTCTTATACACCAGCGGCTGGTTAATGATTCAGCCATGCAGCTAGCCAGCTTTAGCTGTATTACAGAAATCCATCCATGTAGCTGGCTGAATGGAGACCAAAACTGATCTTACAGTATCCAGAGGCCATAGGAGGTTAATAAGCCCCATATCTGAAACTGTTGGTTTCCCCCATTTAAATTGAACGATACATGAAGTCTTTGTTTTGTGATGGATTTGTAAGTACGCTATTTACTGACTATGATATGCACTGGACTATGTACAGTTGGGTTAACTTTGTAAGTACCTGTATGTACTAACTATGGACTGTTTGGTTCAACTTTAATACTGTTAGAGATTGAGAGAATGTACTGAGCTTTAGTATGAGAACCAAGCTTGTTAATACACTTCTCAACAAGACAGTGTAAAGTACCTGTGTATCAATAGAAAGGCTCAGAAACTGACTCGATTGTGAGATGGACAGTTCTTTTCCTTGTTTAAGTCATGTAATTCCTCTATTAGAGTACTGTAATTTAGATCTGTTTCATAACTAAGCTATATGTATCTGCGTGTGTGGGTTAAACTTGAAGATGAACATTTTTTGTTTTTGTATCTGAACACTTTAACTGAAAAAGTCAAGACTCGTACTGTTAACTTGTCACTTGTATGCGACAGTGGTGTGAAATATAAATAACTTCTGTTGTATTCAAAGGTAAACTGTAAAAACGGAACAGTGTACTGAAAGCTCAGAGTATGTAGACAACTAGATTGTCATTAGAAAAACCTTTAAATCTTTGCCAACTCACCCTGCAGGTTGTCACATTTGTACATAACCTATGGACTGTGCTGTTTGCATGTTAACCTTGATGTATTATCCGACGTCCTAGCTTAGCCGTTACCATCTGTCCTAAGCACTTCATGGCAACTCCTCAGCTTGGGTTGAAAATCTCTAACAGTACCTGCTACGCACTCCCACAGATGGAACTCCAGTAGTGGCTGACTCCCACATAGGACATTGTTCTAATCGTTTGTACAGATCAGTACTGTCTTTGGTGTAGCTGACTATGACCAGTGGTTTGACACTCCTGCTTCTACCGAACCACTAGTTGTTCTAGTGTGACTGACGTATGACTTGTCTGCCACGCAGTCCATACCTTCTGTCTATTGAAGTACTAGCCGATTGTCACTAACTATGGACGACGTTAGCAGTTAAAACTTATTCTGTAAGTTACTGTATGGGACTGTTGGTTAACTTGTAACGTACTGTAGGCGTGTACTGACTCATGGACTGTTGGTTAACTTGTCAAGTAAACTGTATGGACTGTTTGAGTTAACTCTTGTAATATCTGATTGTATGTATTGGTCGCCGACGTGTACGCTGGACAGATGAGGGTCCCACAGTTGTAACGCAGCCTGAGGATCAGCACCACAGTGTTGTTTTACACTTGTGTACTCTGAAACTGACGGACAGTTGTTGGTAACTTGCAGACCGCAAGTACATGTTTATGTACTATCTCGTACTGTGAGCCAGTTGCGATTACACTATTAAGACTGTACATCGTCACGACTATGTATACAGCCAGTTCTATGACGTCTCTATCCTCGAACATATCGAGGTTAGTCCCTGTATGTACTTGTCCGCTGAACGCATAGTGGACGGAGCTGATTTGGTGGCACCACTTGCTGACCGTTGGCACAGGCGGAGACGTCTTGAACCTAGTTTTCTTCCCTGTCTCTCTTTTTCTGTGGTTTCTCTTCCCAGTCTTTGTTCACTATGCGAGAAAATGTCTTCTTACCTGACAATGTGGAGGCATGGCACTGGAGAGGCGGTCAGGAAGAGAGCGCCAACCGCCTGACAGGAAATGACATCACTGTACTGCGGGGATGGAAGGAACCTGAGGACCTGATGCGACCCAGAGGGGGAGTGAGGACGAAGTCGTGAGGAAGGGGATGGAGGTAATACATCGACAAACTCTCAGGCAGCCCATCGGGTGTGATGGAGGCGATGAAATAAGGTGATGAGGAGGAACGGATGGAGGAGAAGGGGTGATGGAGGGAGGAAGGGCATGGAGGCTGGAAGGGGATGGAGGAGTCAAGGGGATGGAGGTGAATGAAGTATGGCGTAACGCATCCACGTTTTTAAAAACCAAACAAATCTCTATATGAATAACTTGTAAAATAACTTTAAAAAGCTGAATCAGGTGGTCTAACACTCACTCTCTCTCCCCCTTCTCTCTCTCTCTTATAGGAAAGAACTGGTGCCACAGAGAAAACCTTTGTTGAAATGGAGGTTGTGAGTTCCTAATGTCTGCCTGCTCCCCAGATCAACAACACTGTGTGTGTGTGTGTGTGTGTGTGTGTGTGTGTGTGTCCATTAGGGCTGAGCCTCACCGCTCTTGCAGTCCATCTCATCGCTCAGATCCTTGCAGTCAAACTGGTGGTCACACTGACGGCTACCATGGACACAGGAGCCATCGTTACACTGAAACTCATCTGGCTGGCAAGTGGGCCGACCTACCGAGAGAGAGAGAGGTTAGATAAACAATACAACAAGACAGATGGACAGAAAAAGAGCGATTGGGATTTTCTCTTAAGAGTCCCTTAGTTTAGTATCTGTTCATACAGTATATCTTGGAAGYTGAACATTTGTTTTTGTAAACACTTAACTAAATAAGCATATTTCTGTCTTTGGGAGAAAAAAAATGTTTCAGAGAGAAAGGACAGAAGCAGAGTAGAATATTGTCAAAAAACCTTCCACTCACTGCAGTTGGTTTCATCTGAATTATCCTGACAGTCCTTGCCTCCATCGCAGCTCCAACTCCTYTGGATACACTCCCCACTCCCACAGTGGAARTCATGTGGCCCACAGGGCTTTGTTGTCGGTTTGGTGTCCCTCCCGCCACAGTTCTGGGGCCACTCGTCTGAACCGTCGGCACAATCGGCGTCGCCGTCGCAGGCCCAGAGACGCGGTACACACACAGTGTTGTTACACTGGAAGGCGTTGGGACCGCAGGTGACGGCGGGACAGGAAGTCTCGTCAGAACCATCGGAACAGTCGTTGTCCTTGTCGCACACGAAGGAGACGGCGATGCACTGACCGTTGGCACAGCGGAACTCGTCGTCCGTGCAGTTCTTTGCGGCTGGAGGGAGGAAGGGGGATGGAGGGATGAAGGGTTAGGAATATGGAAGGTTTGGGACTGGGTGATACAGTATTTGTACTCGTGTCTTTAGGATGTTATTATATCTATAAATAATATTATTGTCACTAAAAGAACGAGAGGTTTTTGTCTAAGGGTTCAATGGGCGCAGAGTAGACACAAGGACCATAGTCATGTGGTGATAGTACCAGTTAGTGATTAAAAACTGAAGTCTTAACACATCATCATGCACTAACTAAAGAGGTAATCAGAGATGAACAGAACAGTTTGTCCTCAGTATGGTGATGACTACAGTCTATCAGGCATGACGACGATAGAAGAGTTGGCTACAGCATATACACTATTGGACTAGACTAGTGAATGCAAATATGTAGGATTTTAATTTGAGKCAGTTTGCTTCAGAWGGAAAATAATCCTGCAGCAACKGGAAATGTGAATTATTACGTGGATTATAATTAATGGACATTTCTGTAGAGGTTGATACATTTTTCGTAAGGAAAAATCYAGTCAAATMTCAAAGTGAAGTACTTCATAAGCCTTCTTAAACTTCAAATACACTACAAATGTTAGATGTCCTGCATTGCAGGAAAGTTCTCCTGCAACAGAGTGATCAAATTAAGATCCTACATCCGTACTGTTATCTTACCACAGCTCTTCTCATCAGCTCCATTGTCACAGTCATCTTTGCCATCACAGTGCCACGTTCCGGAGATYCACTTGTTCAGTGGGCCTCCACAGCTGAACTCAGTGGGCAGGCAGGTCTTAGCCTCTGGAGACACAGAGAGACAGATAGAGACATTAGAGTCTGTGTGACACATCTTAGCAGCTATATCTTATCTGAAGAGGAGGAGGAGGACGACGAGAGGAGGAGGAGAAGAACAGAGGAAGGAGAGTATGAAAAGAAAGAGGAGAGAGAAGAAGAGTAAAAGAGGAGGAAGAGTCAGTTACTCACCACAGGCGGCTGGCAGCTCGTCAGTTCCGTCACCACAGTCATCACCTCCGTCACACACCCACCGGCTGGTGATACATTTCCCGTTGCCACACCTGAACTGACTTGTCCCACATGTATACGCAGCATCTAGGMGAAGAAAAACCCAGGATAACTGTAAATTATTGACAAACAGGACACACTTTTATCAATATATACTAGTGTGATTTAAAAAAAAAWAWAWAWAWTTATTTATTTAACTAGGCAAGTCAGTCAACCACAAATTCTTATTTACAATGACGGCCTAAAATATATAAGGTAGTACAAATATAATATACAAGGTAGACATTTTAACAGAGTGTATTTGATACTGACTCAGTGAGTTTTTACAATATAGGGCAATAATTCATTATACATATTTTCTGTCATGTGACACTAGTACCACATAACATTAGGCTCACGCAGAGGATAGAAAAGGTCTGTAGTAGTGACGGATGTTAACTAACATTTAACTAAGTAACTTCCCTCGGTTAGTTCATGTTCATCTGGCGGCCATTAAGATTGGGATTATATCTTGTTGTTGGTGAMAAGAACWCATRCTCTACAATGTTTTGTAMTGCCCCTKTGYGACCAGCAATTATGTGTGATAAGAGCTACAGTAGTGAGAGTCCAAAGATAAAGGAACAGGATATGACGTAAAAAGACTACAATATGGAGCATTTCTAAACAGAAAGTGAAGGTGTTTCCCATGGGAGAGACTTATCGCTTATCGTTCACACACTGGAGCTACTGTATCTCATGGTCTTTCAGCAGACAGTGAGAACTTGACGGCCATTTTGTTATGCACTCAAGACTTGCTTGGCAACTACTGTTTGTGCGTTTCTCATGTAAACTTTCAAATGAAGGAAATTAGTGCAGGACAAGATGTTGCCCAAACAGAACACACACAAGTGTCAACTCACACGCACACACCATTGGCCCATATATAAAGCATCCGGTAAGGGAAAGTTAAACAACTTATAGACCTACTGTACAGACTTGAGCAAGGAAATACATGTTTTTCTCACTTCTAGTTTCTGCCAGTAGGCCTATGAATGAATACCACGTAACTGTTTGACTAGTCTATTCAACAGTGAAACGAGATTTAACCTCAAAACGGCCCAGTTTATTTTGGGTTGCTGAGGTCACAACCTCGTTGAACTCATCTGACCAATCAAAGTGAAGATGTCTTCAACAAGGAAGTGAGAGCCATCAGGTAGAGCTAGCATGGAGCCTTCAATATTCTGCAAGGTCTCGGTCACTAAGTCAGTRTCTCCCTCCACTGTGCCTGAGGCAACAGAGTATGAGTCAGAGCCCAAGGCTGTCTCTTTAAGACAATGGAAGGGGGGAGGAGTCATAATCACACCACCAGCTGCTGATTGGCCCTCGAGGGACATTCCTCAAGATACTCATAACAAGAGCACTAGTGAGAGCAACAGGGGGAGGTGGGGCACAACCGGTCACAACACCAGGAATTTTCTGAACTCAAGCTGTCGGATGTTGACACTTGTAATAGTAACCGCGGCTACACAGGCATGACTCAAGTCGTAAAGTCGGTTGCTACACAGAGAGTTAGTGAAGTAGATTCAGAAGATAGAGGGTGCTTGCGCCATCTATTGGCATGTGACGTCACCAATGCTCACACCTTCCTGTAGAGATGTGGGACTATAATATCATAAGACGATCTTGTATTGAGAAATGTTGGCCTGACTTGATCAATTAGGGCTTTTCATGGGAAAAAACGACTGTTGAACCCTGCTGAACCATGATGATACCCAGGCACTGTAACCGCCAGGACTGTGTCTGTGTTTCCAGTGAACCCAACAAACACACACACACACACACACACACACACACACACACACACACACACACACACACACACACCAGATGTGGAGGTTCCAGGAATAGTTTCCCCCCATCCTATTCCAGCTGTTCTTGGAGAGAGTGGTGATACATTTACGAGGCCGGCCAACTGTTAGCTCGCCCTGAGACTTATACAGTCGCTCAAGTGAAAACGGAGACGTTACTTGGCCCCGACACGCACTCTGCCTCCTCTCCTTCCAAATGATCCCTCTGCTTCCCCTCCCCCTGTCTCTTTCGCTGACTCTCTCTCCTCTCATCTATTCCCCTATTTCTCTGTCTTGTTTTAATTTTCTCTCCTGCTAATCTTTCGTCACCATCATCTACAATGACAAGCATCTCAAGCTGCATACTGTGTCTCTCTCTACATTCTCTCTCTACACAGACGCTCAACCTCCAGCAGCATAGCCCACTGTACTCTCTCAACCAGGCATCTTGTGTACAGTATGTTAGACTGTACGTCACAACTATGTCTACCATTCTCTCTCTGGTCACAAATCTCCATTCCAAGCATACTGTACTGCACTCTCTCTTTGTAGCCTATACGAATTAGATAAACATTGCGGTAATAGAGCATGTATTCAACTTGGTCTACTAATTGAAATGCATGAGTGAGAGTTATTTTCCAGGATGTTGTAAGTCATTTTTATCTTTTAAAAGCCCAGCCCAGTGTGAATGGAAACTTTCTTTCCATTGACTTGCTTTGGATGTGAGACGTTATCAACCAGAGGCAAGTTTAAGCTTACGTTTGAACCAAAACCATCTGCTGAAAGGTTGGCCACGCCATAGCAATACATAGCCCTCTCTCCCAGTGTGGGTGTGTCGTGACGTCAGAGTGTATTTGTGTGCGTGTCGTGCATATCATTGATCGATAACAAGCCATGCACCTTGGCGTAGTAACCAAGCACAGAAGACGGAGGAAGTTGTTTGTGGTGTACACTGTTCAGGTACAGTTAATTATTATAAACAATCATAAAATAGAAGTTTGGTTCCTGTCTACTTAACTTCCTTATGGCCACTTAATGCAGTCCACCTACTGTCTGTACGGTTACGTATGTACAGTGACACCATATGGGCATTTTATTTGTCTTTGAGGTTGTGACTAAACTAAATCAAGATAACAAATATGGGGGATTTTCTCTGTCGCGTTCCTTGAGGAGAAATAGGTTGTATCTGTATGCATTGGTTTTCTTCACAATTACTCCAGAAAAGAATTGTCTTGGGGAATCGACTTCAGACAAAGTGAGTGGGGAAAATCTTGTTGTATTTCGAGTGGAACGTTACTTTAACAAATCTACACAGTTCTACCAGCAGGGTACTTTCCATTAGTTACAACAAATCACATTCAAACTAGCTCTGCATGCAGCCTGTAAACTATTGCACAATGATCTCAGATTCTAAGAACCAAAAAGCCATTAAGCAACCTTCCTTATTCACCAATCAGCACATTCTTAGGTGTCTGCCTGCCCGCCCGCCCGTCCGCATGTCTGTCTTGCAAATGGAATTACCGGCAAGTCACCTGATTCGCATTCTCCTTCCTATGCCTGACGCCACCCCCACACAATTTGACCCACGGGGGAGGAGAGGCAGAGACAAATAGACAGAGCGAGGCAGAGACAGACAGAGCGAGGCAGAGACAAATAGACAGAGCGAGGCAGAGACAAATAGACAGAGCGAGGCAGAGACAAATAGACAGAGCGAGGCAGATACAAATAGACAGAGCGAGGCAGAGACAAATAGACAGAGCGAGGCAGAGACTAGTGATGAGGAGGTTGACTTATAACCTGCAGTCCCAGCAGTTATATCCGCGGGGCGGACAGGTTCATGGTCATTAAATATTGGCGGATGTGTGTGGCAGGCAGGTTAAATAAAGAGAAACAATACCTTCAAAATATTCATCAATGTATAATTCTAGTGCAATTTCTATCAACAGGCTACATTGGGCTTCTTATTGTATTATTGTAGGCTCTCTGGCATTAGTGCAGAAGACTAAGCTTTAGGGCCTAGCTGCCCTCCAAATAGCCTACACAGCCAATCGCCAAATGCTTTCGGGAAACAGGCAGAAYAAGTTAAGGACATGGTTGAAATTTCATTCAATAAGACAAAAGCTGCAAAAGGAGAGTTGAAAATAAGGAGAAGGGAAGGCCTGAAAATAAATGTTTGGGAAAGATTTGGTGAAGTAGTGAAAGAGGAGGATAGCAGTGCTGCTATGTGATTGTGAGACACTATACAAATTTGACAGTCACAAGACGGGACTTAAAATAGGCCTATGTCAAGGGAACTGTAGCCTACTGTTCA
>NW_019944796.1:44760-61133 GCF_002910315.2 Salvelinus sp. IW2-2015 | reverse complement strand
CTGGCTGCTCTGTAATTGGTGTGTTTGTTTATGTTGCTCTCGACCACAACTATGGCCCCGTACACACAGGTTGTACAACTGATCTACAACGCATTTGACACAATGGCTGTGGTACAATTTATATGTTTGTGATACAACGGAGAGTTTTTTTTCACAAGAATGTCTACTCAACCATTGTAGAGGGTCTCCACCATGCCTGTGTAATTACTTCTGCGCAGAAGACGGGGTTGGGGTTGGGGTGGACAGAGGGTCTCTATGGAGACCAGGGGGGAGGGGGTTGGCGTGGAGAGCAGAGGAGTGTCTATGTCACACAGTCCCTGTCCTTGGCATCGGAGTGTCCCTTATTTATCGAGGCCATGAGAAGGAGGCTGTGAGGGGGTCGTGGAACACACACTGCTCCTCTCCTTTGTATCACAACCTTTGTGCCAAATGCGTTGCACTTCAGTTGTATAACTTGAGTGTGTACGGGGCCTCACTAACATAACTATTTATTAACTAGCAAATTATATTTTCCATGCTACTGTAATATGGAGACCAAAAAGAGCTGAACTAAAAGACTTCCTCAAAGACAGTTATCCTTCAAATGACCTTCACCACATACATGTCGGTAGTCTGGACTTCTGTTCTCTCTCCAGGTAAAAGTGTGTGTGTGTGTGTGTGTGTGTGTGTGTGTGTGTGTGTGTGTGCGTGTGTGTGTGTACATGCATGTGTGTTTGCGTGTGTATGCGTGTGTATGTGCGTGTGTGTGTTCATGTGTGTGCAGCCTAGGCATCTCTATCTCTCCATGCCGTTTCCCACCACCTGCATGTAGGGGCGTATGTTTCACACTGTGACTGCACTCTTTCATCCAGTCCCCCTAGTGTTTAGTGTCCTCCCATACAGCGTGGCTCACAGCCAACATACCAGTGCACCTGGCTGGCCAACACAGCACTGGCATTTATCCGGGCCAAGGCAAGATTCCACGGTGTACGTAATCAAACTCGACGAGCGGACAAAAGGGATCGTGTCAGGTTGCCAGATATGCCATTGAGTCTGTGACTCTGTGGCCATGTCCCAAATGGCACCCTAGTCCCTATGTAGTGCACTACACTACTTTTGACCAGAGCCCTACGGGGACGCTGACTGTCTATAGCAGGAGACAGATCTACAGGAGGTGAGTCTCATATTCTTACCTGAGATCAACCAAACCTGAATAGCTATTGATGGGCGATAGATAGCCTAGCGGTTAAGCGTGTGGGGCGTGTTGGGCCAGTAACCGAAACGTCGCTGGTTCGAATCCCCGAGCCGGCTAGGTGAGAAGTTTGTCGGTGTGTCCTTGAGAAAGGCCCTTAACCCTAATTGCTCTGGATAAGAGTGTCTGCTAAAACGTAAATTGACACCTGGTTTTATTTWCTGTTTGTCACAACTCAGAGGTTATCAATACAGTTTCTAAATCATGAATATAACAGAAAATAGACAGAATATAATGTTTTAAACATCACCTGTTCACTTAGAATTCACCTGTCAGYATGACACCTCTATCGATAACGTTCACCATGTTTTTGTTGCAGTCTGTTCTTATGCACTTTACTCTGGCATCTCTTTAACCCATATGCCCAGTGTGATGCCATGCACATCAGCTTGAAGCGGTGCAAAGTGGCAGAAAACGCTGCAGACAGAGAGAGGGGAGCTGGGGGCTTCAGCTTCATCACTGCAGAAAAGGAGCATCTGGTATTATATGACACTCGGCATCATACAGCGGCACTTCAAACACGGAGGGAACATTGAAGCCATGGGGTGCCCAGCTTATGAATGCATTTTTAATTACTCAGAATCCCCTGCTGGGGCGCCGAGTTCACAGAAGTTCAATCCCGAGCCCGTTTGATGTTCCCATCGCTGCCTGTGAGAGATTCCCTCTGTGTGCCGTGCTGTGTCCCCCCATCTACTGGTTTCCTACTGCAGGCACTGAGGCACATTGAGATGTCTGGGAAACTCAATTATCAGACTATAGTTTTTGTCAGCYCCTTACCCAATTTCAGACCTAATGTTGCGGCGGTAGGTCCTATGATAGGTATAAATATTGATCGGAAGGAATGTGCCTGGTTAGATATCAGCATGAGCTCATTCAAGTTTGAATCCCAGCCAGCTACTAGCTATAATCATCATGCTTGTTAGTGTTACCAAGTTAAAGCTGAAGTCAGTGTAATAGTGTGAAATTGGTCCAATGGGATTAGAACATGAAATTATCCCTCTAAATTTCTAAAATAGTTACCAGCTATATACCAGCCTACATTTAAAGAACCGAGGTGAAAACGTTACATGATAACGCTCGCTGTAATGATTTATCAACGTCTCAAAGGACTCAAAACTTAGAAGAATGTTCTAGTGCACCACTTCACAGATAGACAGAAGCAGCAGTTACAGCAGTCCAGATACAGTACACGCTGCATGTACAAAACAATGACAACACCTTCCTAATATTGACTTGCCCTCAGAACAGCCTCAATTCGTCGGGGCATGGATTCTACAAGGTGTTGAAAAGCCTTCCACAGGGATGCTGGCCCATGTTGACTCCAATGGTTCCCACAGTTGTGTARAGTTGTCTGAATGTCCTTTGGGGGTGAACCATTCTTGGTACACACGGGAAACTGTTGAGCATGAGAAACTCAGCAGCGTTGCAGTTCCTGACACACTCAAACTGGTGCGCCTGGCACCTACTTCCCTACCCTTTTCAAAGGCACTTAAATCTTTTGTCTTGCCCTCTGTCTTACCCTCTGAATGACACACATACACAATCCATGTCTCAATTGTCTCAAGGCCTAAAAATCCTTCTTTAACCTGTCTCCTCCACTTCATCTACACTGATTGAAGTGGATTTAACAAATTACATCAATAAGGGATCATAGCTTTCACCTGGATTCACCTGGTCGGTCTCTTTGGATCCAAGCTGGCCTAGCAGTTGGACGTGTGTTTGTCTTTGTCTTRTCCCGTCTTTGTCTTATCCCGTGTAAATAGTCATTTTTTTCGTATATATTTTAATCTCACTTTCTATCTACAAACTAAATATACTTTCCTGCAATCCACCTCACCCAATGGGGTACGGATCTGCTATTTTTATTCCTTRTAACTGGATCCTCCATCAGGCACTAGCCAGCTAACTAGCTACTAGCTATCAGTCTTTGTTATCCATGGCTAGCGGTCTTCACCTTTAGCTCGGACACCAGCCAGCTTTAGCTTGGACAATACCTGCCAGTCTGCACAGCGCAATATCAACCCAGAGCATATCGGCCTGCTTCTCTCTACCACATCACCGGATTCCTGCCGCAAGCTCTGGAACATTACTCCGGATCCTCGCAGCTAGATAGCTGCAATCGAGTGGCTACTGTTAGCTAACGCCTCTGTCCYRAAGCAAGCACCAGTTAGCCTTGAGCTAGCCTCGAGCTAGGCCCATATACCAGCTAACTTCTTGGGYTACAATACCTCTTTTGCCAATTGGCCTGGACCCTTTATTGTCAACACGGAGCCCCGTCGATCCATCAGGACTGGTCTGCCGACGAAATCGTCTGATGTGGTTTCAACAGGCTTTTCCGTTGCGATGTCGCCAAAGACACATCCGCTAGCCCCCGGCCCGCTAGCTTTCTGAACRCCGTTGTCTYCCGCTCACCTAGCGTAGTAGCGACTACCGAATGGCTCCCTGACTCCACTATTGCTGCTCATTGGACCCTATGATCACTCGGCTACACAGCTGATGCCTGCTGGACTATTCACTAACGCGTTTATCTTTTGTTTATCTGTCGGCCCCAACCTTGAGCTAAGGTCTTGTGCGTACCTAATCTGACCCTCTCTGCCCATTCATCGCCATTTACCCGTTGTTGTCTTAGCTCTCCCGATCAACACCTGTGATTGCTTTATGCCTCTCTCTAATGTCAATATGCCTTGTCTACTGCTGTCTAGGTTACTACTTATTGTTTTATTTCACTGTAGAGCCCCCAGTCCCGCTCAACATGCCTTAGATAGCTCTCTTGTCCCCCCACCCCCCCCACACATGCAGAGACCTCACCTTGCTTAACTGGTGCCTCCAGAGATGCAATCTCTCTCATCGTCACTCAACGCCTAGGTTTATCTCCACAGTACACACACAGTACACACTAAAATACCCTTGTCTGTACATTATGCCCTGAATCTATTCTACCACGCCAAGAAATCTGCTCCTTTTATTCTCTGTTCCCAGCGCACTAGATGACCAGCTCTTATAGCCTTTAGCCATACCCTTATCCTACTCCTCCTCTGTTCCTCTGGTGATGTAGAAGTTAACCCAGGCCCTGTATCCCCCAGTACCACATCTATTCCCCAGGCGCTCTTATTTGTTGGCTTCTGTAAACGTAAAAGCCTTGGTTTCATGCATGTTAACATCAGAAGCCTCCTCCCTAAGTTTGTTTTCTTCACTGCTTTAGCACACTCTGCCAACCCTGATGTCCTAGCCGTGTCTGAATCTTGGCTTAGGAAGGCCACCAAAAATTCAGAAATTTCCATCCCCATTTTCCATCAAGATTGAACTGCCAAAGGGGGTGGAGTTGCAATCTACTGCAGAGACAGTCTGCAGAGTTCTGTCATGCTATCCAGGTCTGTGCCCAAACAGTTCAAGCTTCTACTTTTAAAAATCCACCTTTTCAGAAATAAGTCTCTCACTGTTGCCGCTTGCTATAAACCCCCCTCAGCCCCCAGCTGTGACCTGGACACAATATGTGAATTAATTGCTCCCCATTTATCTTCAGAGTTCGTACTGTTAGGTGACCTAAACTGGGATATGCTTATTAACACCCCGGCCGTCCTACAATCTAAGTTAGATGCCCTCAATCTCACACAAATTATCAAGGAACCTACCAGGTTAAACCCTAAATCCGTAAACACGGGCTCCGTCATATATATCATCCTGACCAACCTACCCTCTAAATACACCTCGGAAGTCTTCAACCAGTATCTCAGTGATCACTGCCTCATTTCCTGCGTCCGTAACAGGTCTGCGGTCAAACGACCACCCCTCATCACAGTCAAACGCTCCCTAAAACACTTCAGCGAGCAGGCCTTTCTAAYCGACCTGGCCCGGGTATCCTGGAAAGATATTGACCTTATTCAGTCAGTAGAGGATGCCTGTTTATTCTATAAAAGTGCTTTCCTCACCATCTTAAATAAGCATGCCCCATTCAAAAATATAGAACCAGGAATAGATATAGCCCTTGGTTCACTCCAGACCTGACTGCCCTTGACCAGCACAAAAACATCCTGTGGCGTACTGCATTAGCATCGAATAGCCCCCGCGATATGCAACTTTTCAGGGAAGTTAGGAACCAATATACACAGRCAGTWAGGAAAGCWAAGGCTAGCKTTTTCAAACRGAAATTTGCAACCTGTAGCACAAACTCCAAAAAKWTCTGGGACACTGTAAAGTCCACGGAGAATAAGAGCACCTCCTCCCAGCTTCCCACCGCACTGAGGCTAAGAAACACTGTCACCACCGATAAATCTACGATAATCGATAATTTCAAAAAGCATTTTTCTACGGCTGGCCATGCTTTCCACCTGGCCACCGCTACCCCGGCCAACAGCTCTGCACCCCCCGCAGCAACTTTCCCAAGCCCCCCTGCTTCTCCTTCACCCAAATCCAGATAGCTGATGTTCTGAAAGAGCTGGACAATGTGGACCCTACAAATCAGCTGGGCTAGACAATCTAAAAGCCCTTTTTCAAAAAATAAATTGCAACCCCTATTACTAGCCCGTTCAACCACTTTTTGTATCGTCTGAGATCCCCAAAGACTGGAAAGCTGCCACAGTCATCCCCCTCTTCAAAGGGGGAGACAGTCTAGACCCAAACTGTTGCAGACCCATATCTATCCTGCCCTGCCTTTCTAAGGTCTTCAAAAGAAAGTGAACAAACAGATCAATGACCATTTCGAATTCCGCCGTACCTTCTCCGCTATGCAATCTGGTTTCCGAGCTGGTCGTGGGTGCACCTCAGCCACACTCAAGGTCCTAAACAATATCATAACCACCATCGGTAAGAGACATTACTGCGCAGCCGTCTTCAACGACCTGGCCAAGGCTTTCGACTCTGTCAATCACCGATTCTTATCGGCAGACTCAATAGCGTTGTTTTCTCAAATGACTGCCTCGCCTGGTTCACTAACTACTTCTCAGATAGAGTTCAGTGTGTCAAATCGGAGGGCCTGCTGTGCAGACCTAAGGCAGTCTCTATGGGAATGCCACAGGGTTCAATTCTCAGGCCGACTCTTTTCTCTGTATATACAGTTGATGTTGGAAGTTTACATACACCTTATCCAAATATATTTAAACTCAGTTTTTCACAATTCTTGACATTTCATCCTAGTAAAGGATCACCACTTTATTTTAAGAATGTGAAATGTCTGAATAATAGTAGAGAGAATAATTTATTTCAGCTTTTATTTATTTTGTATCACATTCCCAGTGGTTCAGAAGTTCACATACACTCAATTAGTATTTGGTAGCATTGCCTTTAAACTGTTTAACTTGGGTCAAACGTTTCGTGTAGCTTTCCACAAGCTTCCAACAATACGTTGGGTGAATTTTGGCCCATTCCTCCTGACAGAGTTGGTGTAACTGAGTCAGGATTGTAGGACTCCTTGCGCTCACACACTTTTTCAGTTTTGCCCACACATTTTCTATAGGATCGAGGTCAGCTTTGTGATGGCCACTCCAATACCTTGACTTTGTTGTCCTTAACTTTTTTATGATAGGGGGCAGCATTTTCACTTTTGGATGAATTGCGTACCCATAGTGAACTGCCTCCTACTCTGTCCCAGATGCTAATATATGCATATTATTATTATCTATTGGAATATAAAACACTCTGAAGTTCTCTAAAACTGTTTGAATGATGTCTGTAGTATAACAGAACTCATATGGGCAAAAACCTGAGAAAAAATCCAAACAGCAAGTGAGAATTCCTGAGACCTGGTCAATGTTCAACTCATCGCCGATTCAATCCCTGTAAGATATGGATCTGTTTGCACCTTCTACGCTTCCACTAGAATGTCAACAGTCGGTAGAACGTTGAAATGAATATACTGTGTTGTGGGGCCGGATGAGGGGGAATGAGTCAGTGGTCTGGCAGATTGCCAGTTCCTGGTCACTGCGCTTTCCTTTGATATCGCCTTGCGTTCCATAACTTCACAGACATGAAGGAATGCTCCGTTGGAACGTTATTGGATATATATGATAACAACATCCTGAAATTGATTCTCTACTTCAGTTTACCAGTTTATTCGACCTGTTTATATAACTTTTTGAGTTTTCGTCCGAGTTCACCTGCATCTGCGTGACGTTTGGACATGTCACCTAAACATGCTAGCAAAAGTAGTAACTTAGACATAAGTAATGGACATTATCCGAACAAAACAACGATTATTGTGGAACTAGGATTCCTGAAAGTGCATTCTGATGAGATGAATCAAAGGTAAGGGAATTTATGATGTAATTTTGTATTTCTGTTGACTCTCCAACATGGCGGAGAAATAATTGTTATTTTTTAGCGGCCGTCTCAGATATTGCATGGTGTGCTTTTACGTCAAGTTTTTAAAAATCTGACACAGCGGTTGCTTAAGACAAGTGTATCTTTTAATATATAGTAAAAACATGTTATCTTTCATCAAAGTTTATGATGAGTATCTGTTTTTGACGTGGCTCTCTGCAATTTTCCGGATATTTTGGAGCATTTCTGAACATGGCGCCAATGTAAACCGAGATTTGTGGATATAAATATGCACATTATCAAACAAAACATAAAGTATTGTGTAACATGATGTCCTATGAGTGTCATCTGATGAAGATCATCAAAGGTTTAGTGATTAATTTATCTCTATTTCTGTTTTTTGTGACTACTACTTTAGCTGGAAAATGGCTGTGTTTTTCTGTGGCTATGTACTGAGCTAACATAATCGTTGGTGTGCTTTCGCCGTAAATCCTTTTTGAAATCAAAGACATGTTGGCTGGATTCAACAACATGTGTAGCTTTAAATTTGGTGTCTTCATGTGTGATTTCATGAAAGATGATGTTTTTATAGTAATACTTTGATTTGGCGCGCAAACATTTTCTGGCTTTTGGCCAAGTGGGTACGCTACCGTCCCACATATCCCAGAGAAGTTAAGTCATTTTGCACAACTTTGAAGTATGTTGGGGTCTTGTCCATTTGGAAGACCCATTTGCGACCAGCATTAACTTCCTGACTGATGTCTTGAGATGTTGCTTCAATATATCCACATAATTTTCCCATCCATGATGCCATCTATTTGTGAAGTGCGCCAGTCCCTCCTGCAGCAAAGCACCCCACAACATGATGCTGCCCACACCTGTGCTTCATGGCTGGGATGGTGTTCCTCGGCTTGCATGCATCCCCATTTCTCCCAAACATAACGATGGTCTTATGGCCAAACAGTTCTATTTTTGTTTCATCAGACTAGAGGACATTTCTCCAAAAGTACAGTCTTTTGTCCCCATGTGCAGTTGCAACCCGTAGTTTGCTTTTTTAATGGTGTTTTGGAGCAGTGGCTGTCTTCATTCCTGAGCGGCTTCGGTTAGGTCGATATAGAACTCGTTTTACTGTGGATATAGATACTTTGTACGTGTTTCCTCCAGCATCTTCACAAAGGTCCTTTGCTGTTGTTATGGGATTGATTTGCAGTTTTCGCACCAAACAACGTTCATTCTCTAGGAGACAGATACGCGTCTTTCTTCTGAGTGGTATGACGGCTGCGTGGTCCCATGGGTGTTTATACCAGCGTACCAATGCTGTACCAGATGAACGTGGTACCTCAGGCTTTGAAAATGCTCCCAAGGATGAACCAGACTTGTGAGAGTCTACAAATTTCTTTCCTGCGGTCTTCGGTGATTCTTTTGTTTTTCCATGATGTCAAGCCAAAGAGGCACTGATTTGAAGGAGGCCTTGAAATAACCACAGTACACCCCAATGACTCAAATGATGTCAATTAGCCTATTCAGAAGCTTCTAAAGCATGAGAACATTTTCTGGAATTTTCCAAGCTGTTAAAGGCACAGTCCAACTTAGTGTATGTAAAACTTTCTGACCCACTGGAATTGTGATACAGTGAATTATACATGAAATAATCTGACTGTAGACATTGTTGGAAAAATGACTTGTGTCATGCACAAAGTAGATGTCCTAACCGACTTGCCAAAACTATTAGTTTGTTACTCAAGAAATTTGTGGAGTGGTTGAAAAACAAATTTTAATGACTCCAATCTAAGTATGTAAACATCCGACTTCAAATTGTATCATGCTCTTCTGCGTGGTGATTCTTGGTCCAATTCTACACAGATTGCTAACTAACCTCCAGATGAGCTTCAACGCCATACAACACTCCTTTCTTGGCTCCAACTGCTTTTAAATGCTAGTAAAACTAAATGCATGCTCTTCAACAGATCGCTGCCCGCACCCACCCACCCGACTTGCATCACTACTATGGACGGTTCTGACTTAGAATATGTAGACAACTACAAATACCATCGGTGTCTGGTTAACTGTAAACTCTCCTCCTCACTCGCATCTTCAATTCAAAATTAATCTAGAATCGGCTTCCTATTTCGCAAAAAGCCTCCTTCACCTCATGCTGCTAAAAACCTTGCATAACTGACTATCCAACGAATCCTTGACTTTGGCGATGTAATTTACAAAATAACCTCCAACAACTCTACTCAGCAAATTGGATGCAGTCTATCACAGTGCATCCGTTTCGTCACCAAAGCCCCATATACTACCCACCACTGCGATCTGTATGCTCTCGTTGGCTGGCCCTCGCTTCATATTTGTCGCCAAACTCAACTGGCTCCAGGTCATCTATGCGTTTTTGTTGTAGGTAAAGCCCCGCCTTATCTCAGCTCACTGGTCACCATAGCAACACCCACCCGTAGCACGCGCTACAGCAAGTATATTTCCACTGGTCACCCCCAAAGCAACACCTGCTTTGCCGCCTTTCCTTCCAGTAATCTGCTGCCAATGACTGGAATGAATTGCAAAAATCACTTTACCTCCTTAATCTTACTACATTTGAACACACCTCTATAGTAGAGTTTCTACTTGCATTATTGACTGTAACGTTTGTTTATCATGTGTAACTCTGTGTTGTTGTTTTTGTCGAACTGCTTTGCTTTATCTTGGCCAGGTCCGCAGTTGTAAATGAAGAACATTGTCTCAACTGGCCTCACCTGTTAAAATAAAGGTGAAATATTTTTAAATAAAAATGTCATGGATAAGAGCAGTGCCTAATTTGGTACACTCAGTGTATAGACTAATTCAACTTTGCACTGTCAAATCAAAACTCAAACCGAGCTCATTGCAGCATAGCGAAAGAAGAACGCACTCCTCTCTCCACTCTCTCTCTCTCTCTCTCTCTCTCTCTCTCTCCAATATCGATATGCAGAGACATCTGTGAGTGGAGAGACACATTTTCTGTGTAAAGTTTAATGAGCACCTCCAGGGCTGACACCACATGAATAATACATACATTATTCTATTAAAGCCAACAAGAGGCATCTATCTTGCAAATGGACCAGAACCAATGTGATGGACCGGTTGGAGCCCGAGGCGGTCACAGTGGAAGGCATCGCAAAAAAAACTTGAGTGTCTGTCCTGCTCTCTCTGCCGCCAGCCGATCCCCAGAGCACTTCATAAYACACAGGTCGTGTACCAAATGATACGCTATTCCTTATATAGTGCACTACTATTGATCAGAGCCTTATGGGTAATGCACTACAGTATATAGGGAATAGGGTGCGATTTGTGACTCTGCTGTTTTGCCAGAAGGGGCTTTATCATTGATGCCTTTCAGCTCACCTGAGGAGAAGGACCAGGTAGAGGAGTAATCACTCAGCCCAGACTGACAATAAGAAAAAGAGGTGGATGATTTAGTAGTAATGTCAATATTCACACGTAATTCAGGCCAAATGTAAAAAAAATTACAATCTTTTTAAAAAGCTGATTGTCCATAAACAAACAGAAGCAGAAAAAAACAGGAGGGACTGAATGTCTTAGAAGTGTGCAAAACTCAGTGGTGGAAAAAGTACCCTATCATACTTGAATAAAAGACACCCTCATAGAAAGKTAATCAAGTAAAAGTGAAAGTCACCCAGTAAAATAGTACTTGAGTAAAAGTCTAAAAGTATTTGGTTTTAAATATACTTAAATATTAAAGTACATGTAATTGCTAAAATATACTTAAGTATAAAAAGTAGAAGTAAAAGTATATTTCAAAGCAGACGGCACCATTTTCTTGTTTATAAAATGTATGGATAGCCAGGGGCACACTCCAACACTCAGAGTTGCTGKCTCYAGGTAGTGGGGTTGGCAGAGACGARGTACGGAAGAGTTGTCTCTAGGTTCTGAYTGACACGCTCCGACTGGCCATTAGATTCAGAATGAAACCCGGAGGACAGGCTTGCCGACGACCAAATGAGGGTGCAGAACGCCTTCCAGAATTGGGACGAGAACTGAGGACCACGATGTCGACCGGAAGTCCATCTATTCTGAAGACTTGCTGTACCATCTCCTTGGCTGAGATTAACTTGGGAAGGGGGATGAAATGGGTGGCTTTTGAATACCTGTCCACCACCCTGAAGATGGTGGTGTTACCATCAGACAGGGGGAGACCAGTGACAAAGTCCAGGGATATATGAATCCGGGACGAACAACTGGTTAGCCGGGCCCACCCCGGGGTCTGGCTGGGAACRCTGCGCMTTGCGGACCAGGCCCTTGATACCCCAGATAAGTGTCGCTTCTAGACAGGAGGTAGGAATGATGGTCTCTGGGTCAGACGGTGTAGCCGCGGAGCTATGCAAGCGAGAGAGGGCATCAGGCTTCACATTCTTGAACCCAGGGTGGTAGGAGATGGTGAAATTGAAATGAGTGAACAGAGCCCAACGAGCCTGCCTTGAGTTAAGGAGCTTGGCGGTGCAGAGAAATTCCAGATTATTGTGGTCGGTCCACACTAGGAATGGATGTTACGCTTCTTCCAGCCAATGTCTTCATTCCTCCAGCGCCATCTTTACCGCAAAAGTTCCTGGATACCAATATCATAGTTCCTCTCTGCGGGATTAAGACGATGGGAAAGGAAAGCGCAGGGTTGAGACCAAAGCTATGGAGGAGTACATAGAGGAGTCTCTGGCCACTGGGGCCGTTTGTCCGTCTGCATCTCCTGCCGGCGCAGGGTTGTTCTTTGTGGAGAAGAAGGACAAGACCCTACGTCCGTGCATTGACTACCGGGGACATAACGACATTACTATTAAAAATTGTTACCCTCCTCTCCTCGGCATTTGAACCTCTCCAGGCCACCATGTTTTCCAAGTTGGACCGTCGGAATGCCTACCACCTGGTTCGGATACGCGAGGGGGATGAGTGGAAGACAGCCCTCAACACAGCCAGTGGACATTATGAGTGCCAGGYCATGCCATTTGGACTCACCAACGCCCCGCTGTTTTCCAGTCTTTGGTATACGATGTGCCCCGGGACATGCTAAACCGTTTTSAGTTTGTTTACCTTGACAACATCCTGTTTTTTTCCCGATCTGCCAAAGAACATGTACTTCATGTCAGACAGGTCTTTCAGCGCCTCCCGGAGAACCAATTGTTYGTGAAAGMCGAGAAGTGTGAGTTCCACCGCTCAACTTTCACCTTTCTGGGATATCTTCATTCCAAGATGGTGCAGCAGTAAGACGTGTTTGCTTTTTTGTCCCATGTAAATATTCAGTATTTTYTKTRTTTTTTTTGTATATATTTCATTCTATTTCAATCTCTTTTTTCCATTTTCAAATTAAATATACCTTCCTGCAACCCGCCTCACCCAACGTGGTACGGATCTGCAAGTTTTTAGACCTTATAACCGGAACCTCCATCTGAAGCTAGCCATCAGAAGCAAGCCAGCTAATTAGCTACTAGCTATTTAGTCATTGTTAGTGGCCTTTACCTTTAGCTCGGACACCAGCTGCTTTAGCCCGGATAGCCCAGATAATACCTGCCAGTCTGCACAGCGTGATATCAGCCCTGAGCATATCGTACTGCTTTCTTTCCCCACTATATCACCGGATTTCTGCCACAAGCTCTGGACCGTTACACCAGATCTTCACAGCTAGCTAGCTGCTACCGAGTGGCTATTGTGGCTAACACCCCTGTCCAGAAGCATGCACCAGTTAGCCTCGAGCTAGCCTCGAGCTAGGCCCATCTCCCGGCTAGCAAACAAAGTACACCAACTACAATACCTCTCTTGCCAATTGGCCTGGACCCTTTGTTGACACGGAGCCCCGCCGATCCATCACGACTGGTCTGCTGGTCTGCTGACGTAATTCGGCCGATGTGCTCTCAACCGGCCTCTGCATCGTGGATGGTGGTGATGATCCATCTGCTAGCCCCGGCCCGCTATTTTCCTGAACGACGTGTCTCCCGCTCGCTTAGCGAAGTACTCGACTACCGTACGTCTCCCTGTTTCATCTATTGCTGCTCATTGGACCCTATGATCACTCGGCTACACAGCTGGTGCCTGCTGGACTGTTCATTTTAACACGGTACTTCATTCTGTTTATCTGTTTGCCCCAGCCTCGAACTCAGGCCCTGTGTGTAGCTAACTGACCCTCTCTGCCCATTCATCCGCCTTATCTCAGCTCACTGGTCACCATAGCAACACCCACCCGTAGCACGCGCTCCAGCAGGTATATTTCACTAGTCATCCCCAAAGCCAACACCTCCTTTGACCGCAATTCCTTACAGTTCTCTGCTGCCAATGACTGGAACGAATTGCAAAAATCACTAAAGTTGGAGGCTTATATCTCCCTCACTAACTTTAAGTGTCAGCTGTCAGAGCARCTTACCGATCGCTGCAGCTGTACACAGACCTTCTGTAAATAGCCCATCCAACCAACTACCTACCTCATCCCCATATTTGTTTTTGTTTTTGSACACCAGTATTTCTACTTGCACAKCCTTATCTGCACATCTATCACTCCAGTGAAAATTGCTAAATTGTAATGACTTYGCCACTATTGGCCTATTTATTGCCTTACCTCCTTACTTCATTTTGCACACACTGTATACAGATTTTTCTATTGTGTTATTGACTGTACATTTGTTTWYCCCATGTGTAAGTCTGTATTGTTTTTGTCACACTGCTTTGCTTTATCTTGGCCAGGTCGCAGTTGTAAATGAGAACTTGTTCTCAACTGGCCTACCTGGTTAAATAAAGGTTTAAATAAAAATACCCACTATATATATAGTATATATATGTCATTGCTGAGGCAATGTTCAAATGGATCCTGGAAAGGTGAAAGCAGTGGTGGATTGGCCTCACCAACGTCCAGGGCGCAGGTGCAACGGTTCTTGGTTTTGCTAACTTCTACCGCCGTTTCATTCGGATTACAGCACCCTGGCGGCCACCCTCTCGGCATTCACCTCTCCCAAGTTACCATTCAAAATGGTCTCCAGCTGTCGACAAAGCCTTTGTGGACCTGAAGCATCGGTTCACAACAAGCCACCCATCTTCATCCATTCCGGACCCCTCGCGTCAATTTGTGGTGGAAGTTGATGCTTCGGATGTTGGAGTGGGGGCCATCCTGTCCCAGAGATCTGCCCAGGAACCAAAAGCTTCCTGTCTTCCTGTCCCATTGTCTCAATCCTGCAGAGGGAAATACGATGTAGGCAACCAAGAAACTCCTGCGGTTAAGATGGCATTGGAAGAGTGAAGGCACTACTGAAGGAGCAGAACAGCCATTCTTTGTCTGGACCGACCATAAAAACTTGGAATATCTCCGTACAGCCAAGCGCCTCAACTCCAGGCAGGCCCAGTGGGCCCTCTTGTTTACCAGATTCAACATCACCATTTCCTACCGCCCAGGGTAAAAAAAATGTGAATCCTGACGCTCTCTCCTGCCTATACAGTTCCTATGCCACACCCTCGACCTCCGAAACGATTCTCCCTACCTCATGCATTGCTGCGACTGTGGATTGGGGTATTGAGAACCTGGTTCACGAGGCGCAACGMTCCCAGCCTGGACCTGAAGGGGGCCCGGCTAACTGGCTGTTTGTTCCTAACCAAGTCCGGTCCCGGGTCCTGGAATAGGCTCATTCCTCCAGGCTGACCTGTCATACAGGGTCCCGTCGTACACTAGCCTTCCTCCGACAATGTTTCTGGTGGCCCACATGGTTCCTGACATCTCTGCCTTCGTCGCCGCATGCACAGTGTGTGCTCAGAACAAGACTCCATGGCAAGCTCCTTCTGGCCTCCTTCAGCCACTACCGGTCCSTCATTGTCCCTGGTTTCATATATCTCTGGACTTTGTCACTGGGCTCCCTCCGTCTGATGACAACACCATCMTTCTGACGGTAGTCGATCGGTTCTCCAACKCCGCCCATTTCATCCCTCTCCCCAAACTCCATACTGCCAAGGAGACAGCCCAGCTTATGGTGCAGTATTTTTTCCGGATCTATGGACTTCCGGTAGACATGGTCTCCGATCGGGGTCCTCAGTTGTCATCTCWGTTCTGGAAGGCATTCTGCACCCTTATTGGGTCGTAGGCCAGCCTGTCTGTCATCCGGATTACATCCCCAAACCAACGGTCAGTCGGAACGAGCCAACCAAGGGAAACCACCCTAAGATGCCTGGTCTCAACCAATCCCACTACCTGGAGCCGATAACTGGTCTGGTTGGAGTATGCCCGGAACACCCTTCCCTGTTCGGCCTCGGGACTCTCTCCATTTGATTGTTCTTTGAGGTATCAACCTCCACTCTTCCCAGAACAAGAGGAAGTGGTCAGCGTACCCTCGGCCCAGATGTTTGTCCGCCGCTGTCAACGTACCTGGAGAAGAGCTCGGGCGGTACTTCTCAAGACCAACTCCAGGTATTGTTGACAAGCGGACCGTCGCCGGACTCCAGCTCCCCACTACCTCATTGGGCTGAGGGTTTGGCTTTTCACTCGGGTGCCAGTCAGCGTATACGGTGAGACGCCTCCTGAGGGTTCGACCATGGGGCAGGGGTTTCCAGTACCTGGTTGACTGGGAGGGTTATGGCTCGGAAGAGAGGTGCTAGGTTCCTGCTAAAGACATCTTGGACCCGGTCCTCATCATGAGGAACCCAGTTCGTCTTGTCTGTTTCGTCAAGTCAACCAGCGTGTTTTTCCCCGTACTCCTTTTCTATTCTCTTTTGCTAGTCTTCCCGGTTTTGACCACTGCCTGACTCTGGACTACTTTCCTGCCTGCCTGATCATCCTGCCTGCCCTGACCTTGAATCTGCCTGCCCTTCGGAACCTATTGGACTCTGAACTGGTTTGGACCTTTTACCTGTACACAACCGTTTTCTTGCCTAC
>NW_019944796.1:16189-40082 GCF_002910315.2 Salvelinus sp. IW2-2015 | reverse complement strand
CGCTTTTTGGATTTATAAACATTGTTAGACTCCAAACATCTGTCTCCTGTTCTGTATCTGGGATCACCTTGTGCCTTGATAGTCATGGCTCACATCAACACCCATTATTTCAGAAAACTAGACCCGAGTCCAATTTTGCATACCACACCAACAGATCCACGATGATGCAATCTCTATTGCACTCAACGCTGCCCTTTCCAACCTGGACTAAAGGACTGCCGAGGATGCTGTTCATTGACTACGCTCGGCGTTCAACATTATAGTGCCCCTCGGAAATTCATCACAAGCTAAAAGCCCTGAGGACTAAAGCACTGGTGCCTGCTGCAACTGCCACTTCTTGGACTGTCCTGAAAGGGCCACTCCCAGAGGTCGAGTAAGGGCTAGACTTTAACAAACATGTCGTGCCAACGTCGACGCTGACTCAACCAACGGGTAGGCCCTTCAGGGGTTTGTCTGTGGTTCAGATACCTGCACTCTGTACCCGCTAGGCGTTGCAGTCATGATCTGCACGGCCGGCACGATCAACACCATCATTAAGTTTGTGATGACAAACGTGGTAGCCTGAACAGCCGACAATGATGAGATAGCCTGTAGGGAGGAGGTCAGAGACCTACGGTGTGGTGCAAGGACAGCAACCTCTCCCTCAAGTGATCAAGACAAAACGAGCGGATTGTGGACTACAGGAAAAGGAGGACTGAGCGCACCCGCCATTCTCATCCAGCAGGTTGTAGTGCGAGGCAGGTTGAGATCTTCAAGTTCTTGGCGGTCCACATCCACCAACAAACTAACATGGTCCAAGCACAAACCAAGATAGTCGTGAAGAGAAGCACGACAAAACCTATTCCCCTCAGGAGACTGAAAAGAATTTGGCATGGGTCCTCAGATCCTCCAAAGTTTATTACAGCTACAACCTTCGAGAGAGCATCCTGACTGGTTTGCCATCACTGCCCTGGTATGGCAAACTGTCGGCCTCCGACCGCAATGCCACTACAGAGGGCGTAGTGGTACAGCCGCAGTAATGCCACGGGGCCACGCTTTTCTTGCCATTCCAGGACCTTCATATAGTGGTGTCAGAGGAAGGCCTTAAAATTGTCCAGACTCAGGCCACCCTAGTCATAGGACTGTTCTGCTTCGTGCTACTGCACAACAGTGATAGCCAGAGCGCCAAGTATAGGTCAAGACTTTCTAACAGTTCTATCCCCAAGCGCACAAGACTCCTGAACAGCTAATCAAATGGCTTTCCAGACTTTTTGCATTGACCCCCCACGCTGTTTCTGCTATTTTCTGTTATTATCTATTCATAGCCACTTTAAATAACTCTAGGGCCTACATGTACATATTACTTCAATTACCTCGACACTTGTGCGCCTGCACATTGACCTGTAGAAGTAAGAAACTGTATAACTCACTGTGATCCCTGAACACTCGGCAGGGTGGATAGGCATTTGTACTGTGAGTGACCCTGCCATAGAGCATCCGGCCCGCCGCCCCTTAAAATTTGGCCCTTTTCCCCCCCCGCCCCCTCTGGCGTCCATTGGGAACGGAGAGGAGTTATGTGGAGATACCCAGCTTCCGACACCAGAGTAGTGTGCATTAAAGCTCTCGTCGGCCAGAGGGCCTATGAGCACACGAAGAGATTTGGAATTGTCACCACAGCAAGAATAGCATGGGAGAGGAGTATGAGATAGTTACTGCGTGTAGAGTCCCGCAAACTGTCTCCCCGTTTCATTGGTCCTTTTCCCATTTCCAGAGTCCTTAGTTCCATTGCTGTGTTACCCCGTACCCTCCGTTTCCACCCTACTTTCCATGTGTTCAGAATTAAGCCTGTGTCTCAGTGGCCTTTGTCTTCTGTTTCCAGGCCCATCCCTCCCCCCAGTAATCGATGGCCAGCCAGCGTATACGGTGAGACGCCTCCTGAGGGTTCGACCATGGGGCAGGGGTTTCCAGTACCTGGTTGACTGGGAGGGTTATGGCCCGGAAGAGAGGTGCTAGGTTCCTGCTAAAGACATCTTGAACCCGGTCCTCATCGACGATTTCCACCGCCGACACCCTGGTCAGCCAGGTATGCACCCAGGTAGGACGCCAGGTGGCATCCCTGGGGGGTTACGTCACGCCCTGATCTGTTTCACCTGTCCCTGTGATTGTCTCCACCCCTTTCAGGTGTCGCTTATTTTCCCCAGTATATTTATCCCTGTGTTTCCTGTTGCTCTGTGCCAGTTCGTCTTGTCTGTTTCGTCAAGTCAACCAGCGTGTTTTTCCCCGTACTCCTTTTCTATTCTCTTTTGCTAGTCTTCCCGGTTTTGACCACTGCCTGACTCTGGACTACTTTCCTGCCTGCCTGATCATCCTGCCTGCCCTGACCTTGAATCTGCCTGCCCTTCGGAACCTATTGGACTCTGAACTGGTTTGGACCTTTTACCTGTACACAACCGTTTTCTTGCCTACCCCTTTTTGGATTTATAAACATTGTTAGACTCCAAACATCTGTCTCCTGTGTCTGTATCTGGGTATCACCTTGTGCCTTGATAGTCATGGCTCACATCAACACCATTATCTCAGAAAACCTAGACCCAGTCCAATTTGCATACCACACCAACAGATCCACAGATGATGCAATCTCTATTGCACTCAACACTGCCCTTTCACACCTGGACTAAAGGAACATGCGAGGATGCTGTTCATTGACTACAGCTCAGCGTTCAACATTATAGTGCCCTCAAAGTTCATCACTAAGCTAAGAACCCTGGGACTAAACACCTCCTCTGCAACTGCATCTTGGACTTCCTGAAGGGCCACTCCCAGGTGGTAAGGGTAGKTAACAACACATCCGCCAAGCTGATCCTCAACACGGGGGCCCCTCAGGGGTGCGTGTTCAGTCCCCTCCTGTACTCCCTGTTCACTCATGACTGCACGGCCAGGCACGACTCCAACACCATCATTAAGTTTGCTGATGACAMAACAGTGGTAAGCCTGAACACCGACAATGATGAGATAGCCTGTAGGGAGGAGGTCAGAGACCTGACCGTGTGGTGCAAGGACAGCAACCTCTCCCTCAACGTGATCAAGACAAACGAGGTGATTGTGGACTACAGGAAAAGGAGGACTGAGCGCACCCCCATTCTCATCAGCGGGTTGTAGTGGAGCAGGTTGAGATCTTCAAGTTCCTTGGCGTCCACATCACCAACAAACTAACATGGTCCAAGACACACAAGATAGTCGTGAAGAGAGCACGACAAAACCTATTCCCCTCAGGAGACTGAAAAGATTTGGCATGGGTCCTCAGATCCTCAAAAGTTATTACAGCTACAACTTCGAGAGCATCCTGACTGGTTGCATCACTGCCTGGTATGGCAACTGCTCGGCTCCGACCGCAAGGCACTACAGAGGGTAGTGCGTACAGCCCAGTACATCACCGGGGCCAAGCTTCTTGCCATCAGGACCTCTATATCAGGTGGTGTCAGAGGAAGGCTTAAAATTGTCAAAGACTCCAGCACCCTAGTCAATGACTGTTCTCTCTGCTACTGCACAACAAGTGATACCAGAGCGCCAAGTCTAGGTCCAAGCTTCCTAACAGCTTCTATCCCAAAGCCCCAAGACTCCTGAACAGCTAATCAAATGGCTTTCCAGACTTTTTGCATTGACCCCCCACGCTGCTGCTATTTTCTGTTATTATCTATTCATAGCCACTTTAATAACTCTACCTACATGTACATACTTACTTCAATTACCTCGRCACTTGTGCCCCTGCACATTGACTCTGTAGAAAGTAGAAACTGTATAAACTCACTGTGAATCCCTGACACTCGCAGGTGGATAGGATTTGTACTGTGAGTGACCCTGCCAATAGAGCATCCKGCTAATGCTCTGGCGTCCATGGGAACGGAGAGGAGTTATGTGGAGATACCCAGCTCCGACACCAGAGTAGTGTGCATAAAGCTCTCGTCGGCCCCAGAGCCTATGAGCACACGAAGAGATTTGGAATTGTCRCCCCACAGCAAGATAGCATGGAGAGGAGTATGAGTAATGGGAGATGGGAGACTCCCTGTATGGCCCACCAGCATACTTGTACCTACTGATGAGCCTGGGATTTTTACTGGACAGTTGGATATACAATGTCCTGAAGTTCCACAATACAGACAGTTTTTAGAGCTMAGTCTGCATAAACATTCCTCATGGGACAATTGAGCCCTGCCCAGTTGTATGGGCGCYGGAGGAGGCRAGTCAATAGTYCTCAATGATTTCTGAGGGAACTCGGATGACATCTGATTCTTTTGGGAGTGCAGGCGTTGGAGGGTCCCGGGGTTCATTGGAGGTGAGGTGAAAACCGGGAATGGGCACTTGTGCCCGGGAACAGACCTCTTCTCCTTACTGCGTTCCCGTAGTCATCCATCGATCCTTATGGTCAAGGCTATGAGATAGTCAAGGTCAATGGCAGCTCCCGGGCTGCAAGCTCATCCTTAATTCCCTCTGATAATCCATGAAGAAATGTGTYGAACAGGGATTCTGGGTTCCAGGCACTCTCKGCGGTTAAAGTGAAGTAAAGTCTGCGTAGTCTGCCACACTACGGGAGTCTTGATACGGTTGAAGTAGCTTCTGAGCCGYCTCTCTCCCAGACAACGGAGAGTCGAACRCCTTCCTTACGTCTGCCAGCGAACTCMKCCAGACTAAGGCAGATGGTGGATTGTTGCCCCCACACCGCTGTAGCCTAGGCGAGTGCGACCGGACATCAGTGTTATATCTTTGAACGGTCCGACGTAAATGAAGCTGGCTGCAGCTCGAAAATGAGGGAGCAGTGGGAGAGAAACACSCAGCAGTTTCCGGGATCCCCAGCGTAGCACTCCGGAGGAGGTAAGCAGGGTTCTTGGGAAGCCAGGCTAGGTTGGGGAGAWGCACCGCTGGTAGCGTGGTTACTGAGAGTCTGGGAGGTGTCCGTTGCGGYTTGCTGCCTAATAGATAGTCCGCGGTATTTTTCCAAAAATACACTGAGGGCACGGTCATGGTGTTCGGCCAAGGTGTGGAATCCTTCCATAAGGTTATGTAGTAACTCCTTATGGCGTCCAATGGTGGCTCCCAGAGCTGGTCCGAGTCTGCTGGGTCAGTCATTGCCAGTTCGCACTATCATGACTCACGGTGAGACCCAGATGCAGATGGTTCAAGTCTCAAATATTTATTGAGTACACAGGGGTAGGCCAAAGGCAGGTCCAGKGCAGGCAGAGGTCAGTCATCCAGGGCAGTCTCAGAAAGAAACAGAATGGCAGGCAGGCTCAGGGTCAGGGTCAGGGCAGGCAGAAAGGTCAAAACCGGTAGAACTAGAAAACAGGGACTAAAGAGAACAGGGGTATGGGAAAAAAAACATGCTGGTAGGCTTGACGAGACAAGACAAACTGGCAACAGACACACAGAAAACACAGGTAGAAATGCTAAGGGGATAATGGGGAAAATGGGAGACACCTGGTGGGGGGTGGAGACCAGCACAAGACAGGTGAAAAAGATCAGGGTGTGACACTCTTAGTCTCTGCCGCTGAAAAACGTCACCACAGCATGATGCTGCCACCACCATGCTTCACCGTAGGGATGGTGCCAGGTTTCCTCCAGACGTGACGGTTGGCATTGTGGCCAAAGAGTTCAATCTTGGTTTCATCAGACCAGAGGATCTTGTTTCTCATGGTCTGAGAGTCTTTAGGTGCTTTTGGAAAACTCCAAGTGGRCTGTCATGTGCCTTTTACTGAGGAGTGGCTTCCATCTGGCCACTCTACCTTTAAAGGCCTGATTGGTGGAGGGCTGCAGGATGATATGGGATGATATGACAGCCAATGAAAGTGCAAGTCGACAAATTCAAACTACAGAAATCTCATAATTAAAATTCCTCAAACATACATGTATCTTATACCATTTTAAAGGTAATCTTGTTGTTAATCCCACCAAAGTGTCCGATTTTAAATAGGCTTTACAGCGAAAGCACCACAAACGATTATGTTAGGTCACCGCAAAATCACAGAAAAACACAGCTATTTTTCCAGCCAAAGACAGGAGTCACAAAAAGCAGAAATAGAGGTAAAATTAATCACTAACCTTTGATGATCTTCATCAGATGACACTCATAGGACTTCATGTTACACAATACATATGTTTTGTTCGATTAAGTTCATATTTATATCCAAAAACCTCAGTTTACATTGGCGCCATGTTCAGAAATGCTTCCAAAATATCCGGAGAAATTGCAGAGAGCCACGTCAAATAACATATACTCATCAACTATGATGAAAGATACATGTTTTACACAGAATTAAAGATACACTTGTTCTTTATGCAACGGCTGTGTCAGATTTCAAAAAGCTTTACGGCAAAACACAACATTAAATAATCTGAAAACGGCGTTCAGCCACAATAGCAAGCCATACAGTTACCCGCCAAATTGTGCAGTCAACAAAACTCATAAAAAGCATTATAAATCTTCACTTACCTTTGCTGATCTTCGTCGGAATGCACTCCCAGAACTCCCACTTCCACAAGAAATGTTTGTTTTGTTCGGTAATGTCCATCATTTATGTCCAAATAGCTWTTTTTGTTAGCGTGTTTGGTAAACAAATCCAAAGTCAGGAAGCGCGTTCACTAAAAGCAGACGAAATGTCAAAAAGTTCCATAACAGTCAGTAGATATATGTCAAATGATGTACTGAATCAATCTTGAGAATGTTTTTAACATAAATCTTCATTAAAGTTCCAACCGGAGAATTACATTGACTTCAGATGTGCGATGGAACAGAGCTCCCTCTCTTGTGAATGCGAATGGTCAGAGCATGGCCAGGTCATGGTAGACCTGACTATTTCCTGTCTCCTTYGGCCCCACTTCACAGTAGAGGCATCAGACAAGGTTCTACAGACTGTTGACATCTAGTGGAAGCCGTAGGAAGTGCAAACTCATCCATATCCCACTGTGTGTCCAATAGGGGCTGTGTTGAAAATCGACCAACCTCAGAATTCCCACTTCCTGTTTGGATTTTTTCTCAGGTTTTTGCCTGCCATATGAGTTCTGTTATACTCACAGACATCATTCAAACAGTTTAGAAACTTCAGAGTGTTTTCTATACAATATGAATAATAATATGCATATATTAGCAAGTGGGACTGAGGAGCAGGCAGTTTACTATGGGCACCTCTGTGCACCTTTCATCCAAGCTACTCAATACTGCCCCTGCAGTCATAAGAAGTTCATGTGGATCATGTCTTGCCCATAGGCCCTGTTGGAAAGTAGTGCACTATATAGGAAATAGGGTACCATTTGGGACGAAGATACTGACAGAGCAACAGACGAGGGGTCGTGGTCCCACTCTTTGTTTACTGAGTCAACTACCAGAGTGTTTTTCCACAAGGGTATGCCGAGTCAATGAACAGATCAATTAATCMATTTTTCCATCCATCCGGTTGCTTTTGTTTGGAATGGTCTTTAAATCAGATGTTCCAGATACCCATGGATACACAACCAGATATYGATCATCATAGTTATTACTGTAGATGCAATACAATAGGCTTCGGCTGCCTAACCTTCACAACAAATATGTCTTGGGATTTTTTTCTGCTCATCGTTAAGCAACTAAAACATACCARCTACTCTATGTCTTGGGACTGTTTGCTCCTCGTTAAGCAAGTTAAGGATACCAACTCACCAACAAAGTTTGCCATAAGTTGAGGAATACTTTCCATTGGCCAAGCAGTAGAGTGCAGTAATTGTAGACACTGGCTTCTGCCCTGGCAATCGATCATCTCTTGATCTATCCTCTCCCAACCTTCCAGTTTATATCCAAGTGAGTCTGCCTCGCAGGGGGAACAGAGTAATGAATGCAACAAGGGTGGTGTGTGTACACAGACCTGTAACAACGCAGTTTAATGAATGGGTAGAAACCTTCCCTAATCCCCCATAAAGTCCTGGATATCGATCGGAGCTAGCCGTGTAGAATCTGCCATGCACTGCCGCGTGAGCACTGCCTATTCACACTCACCCGGCCGAAATCGCACTGTGTATTAATTGTGGACTAATAGACAGGCACGTAGTGAGACACACTCTCCAACTCCCCATTACAACAGCACTGGGCTCCAAGAGACACATCCCAACTCCCCATTACCACAACAGCACTGGCTCCAAAAGAAAAACATCTCCAACTCCCCATTACCAACAGCACTGGGCTCCAAGAGACACATCTCCAACTCCCCATTACCAAACAGCACTGGGTCCCAAGAGACACATCTCCAACTCCCCATTACCAACAGCACTGGCTCCAAGAGACACATCTCCACTCCCCATTACCAACAGCACTGGGCTCCAAGAAACACATCTCCAACTCCCATTACCAACAGCACTGGGCTCCAAGAGAACACATCTCCAACTCCCCATTACCAACAGCACTGGGCTCCAGAGACACATCTCCAACTCCCCATTACCAACAGCACTGGGCTCCAGAGACACATCCCAACTCCCCATTACCAACAGCACTGGGCTCCAAGAGACACATCTCCAACTCCCCATTACCAACAGCACTGGGCTCCAAGAGACACATCTCCAACTCCCCATTACCAACAGCACTGGGCTCCAAGAGACACATCTCCAACTCCCCATTACCAACAGCACTGGCTCCAAGAGACACATCTCCAACTCCCATTACCACAGCACTGGGCTCCAGAGACACATCTCCAACTCCCATTACCAACAGCACTGGGCTCAAGAGACACATCTCCAACTCCCCAGATTACCCAACAGAACAAGCAGAACTGTGCTCCAAGAGACACATCTCAACTCCCCTCATTCCAACAGCACTGGGCTCCAAGAGACACATCTCCAACTCCCATTCCAACAGCACTGGGCTCCAAGAGACACATCTCCAACTCCCCATTACCAACAGCACTGGGCTAAGAGAGACACATCTCCAACTCCCCCACCTCATCACCTCCCTCTACCCCGCCAACTTTACCAACTGCACCCCTGACGCCGCACACCTTCCAACGAACCAACCACCATCATCTCCTCCTACAACCTCCCCATTTACCAAAAGCCACTCGTGGCCTCCTCAAGCACGACACATGCTCCCAACCTCCCCCCTCCACTACATCACGCCACCAATGACCGGTCTCCCGCTCCACCACCCCCCGTCAACCCCACCCACTGCCAACCCCACACACAGTTGAAATCAGGCCTAAACTAACACCGACGAACTCGTACACAACAAACAATCGCATCCATTATCACAACCAACCAGACCTATAGCCTGACCACCAGTACCCTATCGGTCGATACGTTACCAAATGTATAATGCGGAGACAGCTCCAAGAGACACATCTTCCATACCATCCCCAATTACCAAACAGAGCACTGCCGCATCACAAAAAGAAGAACACAATCTCCAACTCACCCACTATTGACCAACAGCAATATACATCTGGGGCACCAAGAGACACAACATCTCCAACTCGCCCAAGTACCAACTAAGACACCAATAACAGCAGATACTGTAGCGCCACTCTCTCGCGAGTGCTGAGAGGACATCCATAACTCCAACCATCTCCATGCCCTAGCTACAGACAATTAACCAACACGGCATCACTGCTCGGCTCCAAGAGAACACAATCCATCAAATCCTTCCCAACCCAATTTACAACAGCACTGTGCTCCGAGAGAGACACTCCTCCCAATTCATACCAACAATGCACTGGGCTCCAAGAGAACATCGCAACTCCAAATATTTGAACCAACAGCACGCGCTCCAAGAGGAAAACATCTCCAACTTCCCCACATTACCACAGCTGGGCTCCCAGGAGACAAATCCCCAACTCCCTATTACCAACGAGCAGTGCCTCTTGGCTACAAGGAGACACATCTCCAACTCCCGTTTAACCCAACAGCAACTGCGGCTCCAAGACAACATCTCCAACTCACCATTACCAACAGCATGGGCTCCAAGAAAACACATCTCCCAACTTCCCGAATTACCAACAGCACTGGGCTCCAACGAGACACATCTCCAACTCCCCATTACCAACAGCACTGGGCTACAAGAGACACTAAAGACAATGGCCGTGTCTGAATCTGGTTTGCCTACTACTGTTAAGTAAAAACTAAGGCAGTAAGCAACAAATATAATATCATATGGGGTGGCAGGTAGCCTAGCGGTTTAGACCGTTGCTAGTTCAAATCCCCAAGCCGACTAGGTGAAAAATCTGTTGGTGCCCTAATTACTCCTGTAAGTCATTCTGGATAAGAGCGTCTAGTAAAAAAGTAAAGGTAAATATCAGTATACTAGGCCCATCCTTCTGAGAATGTGTTATCAAACGAGCAATTGCGTTGATTCCAGCCATTTTTTTTCTCATTTTGATTGTCAGACACGTGTGTCTTCCTCAGTGTGCAGCGAATTCTACTAGATGGAAACCCGAAATTAGTATGACATCGTGGCATTTAAAGCATATTGAATTYCACATACTATAAAACTCTCTTTTTTCCCATACCTACTATTTAGAATGCAGGTACGGGTATTAGGACACGCCCAATGTTCTGGATCCCTAATGGCACCCTATTMCCTATGGGTCCTGGTCAAAAGTTGTATGCTGTATAGGGTTCCAAGAGACACTAAAGACAATGTTCAGATTGGCTCTCAGTGGTAGAGGTGGATCAGCCAATACCATTCAGTGACTGGTAATTGGGCAGTTATAGATATAGAGTTTGAGTTTATTGCTTATAGTTTCTGTACCGTCTGTTATGGGTAAAGGCACACACAGTAGACCATAATGACTCTTTGTCTGCGTCTCAAACGGCACCATGGTCTCTTTATAGTGCACTACTTTTGACCAGGGCCTATTGAGCTCTGCTCAAAGGTAGTGCACTAAATAGGTAATAGCGTGCCATTTGGGGTTCTACCCTGATCTCTATAAGACACAAATAACCACTCTTTCTGTGTTATTTAATACGTTGAAGAATGCGTTGACTGGACATGAATTCCCCTCAGAGACATTTGCTCTTTTTACTGTATTTACACTTGTACAGTAACAGTCAAAAGTGTGGACACACCTACTCATTCAAGGGTTTTTCTTTAATTTTACTATKTTCTACATTGTAGAATAATAGTGAAGACATCAAAACTATGAAATAACTCATATAGAATCATGTAGTAACCAAAAAAGTGTTAAAAAAAATCAAAATATATTTAATATTTGAGATTCTTCAAAGTAGCCATGCCTTGCCTTGATGACAGCTTTGCACATTCTTGGCATTCTCTCAACCAGGTTCACCTGGAATGCTTTTCCAACAGTCTTGAGAGAGTTCCCACATCTGCTGAGCACTAGTTGGCTGCTTTTCCTTAATAACTCTGTGGTCCAACTCATCCCAAACCATCTCAATTGGGTTGAGGTCGGGTGATTCTGGAGGCCAGGTCATCTGAWGCAGCACTCCATTACTCTCCTTCTTGGTAAAATAGCCCTTACACAGCCTGGAGGTGTGTTGGGTCATTGTCCTGTTGAAAAGCAAATGTTAGTCCCACTAAGCGTAAACCAGATGGGATGATATCGCTGCAGAATGCTGTGGTAGCCATGCTGGTTAAGTGTGCCTTGAATTCTAAATAAATCACTGACAGTGTCACCAGCAAAGCACCCCAACACCATCACACCTCCTCCTCCATGCTTCACGGTGGGAACCACACATGCAGAGATCATCTGTTCACCTACTCTGCATCTCACAAAGACACAGCGGTTGTAATCAAAAATCTCAAATTTGGACTCATCATACCAAAGGACGAATTTCCACCGATCTAATGTCCATTGCTCTTGTTTCTTGACTCAAGCAAGTCTCTTCTTCTTATCGGTGTCCTTTAGTAGTGGTTTCTCTGCAGCAATATGACCATGAAGGCCTGATTCACGCAGTCTCCTCTGAACAGTTGATATTGTGATGTGTCTGTTACTTGAACACTGTGAAGCATTTATTCGGGCTGCATTTACTGAGGCTGGTAACTCTAATGAACTTATCCTCTGCAGCAGAGGTAACTCTGGGTCTTCCTTTCCTGTGGCGGTCCTCATGAGAGCCAGTTTCATCATAGCGCTTGATGGTTTTTGCGACTGCACTTGAAGAAACTTTMAAAGTTCTTGAAATTTTCCGGATTTTCCGGACTGACCTTCATGTCTTATAGTAATGATGGAATGTTGTTTCTCTTTGCTTATTTGAGCTGTTCTGGCCATAATATGGACTTGGTATTTTACCAAATAGGGCTATCTTCTGTATACTACCTCTAACTTTTCACAACACTGATTGGCTCAAACGCATTAAGAAGKAAGGAAATTCCACAAATGAACTTTTAACAAGGCACACCTGTTAATTGAAATGCTTTCCAGGTGACTACATCATGAAGCTGGTTGAGAGAATGCCAAGTGTGTGCAAATCTGTCATCAAAGCAAAGGGTGGCTATTTGAAGAATCTCAAAAAGAAAATATATTTTGTTTAACACTTTATTGGTTACTACATGATTCTATATGTGTTATTTCATAGTTTTGATCTCTTCATTGTTATTTTACAATGTAGTAAATAGTACAAATAAAGAAAAACCTTTGAATGAGTAAGTGTGTCCAAACTTTTGACTGGTACTCTATGTTTGAGTGAGAGTGTGTGAATACATTCTCACCATCGTTCCCTTTTCAAAACTCAGAAATATGGGCCGGACCAAATCGATGAAAAATCATTAGTCACCGTCCTCCGAATCATCTAATAATGGTGACAATTAACTGTTGACCCTCAGATTTTTTTACCCGCTGTTCGCTATAGAGCAATTTGACCTTACAACAATGCAGGCAGGCCAGATACCAGTTTATTGCACCAAATCCCTCCCGCTTAATCAATTGATTCTCCTCTGTCCCCGACCGCATTTATTCCACATCATCACTCTTGTTTAGTTATTAATTTATTTAGCCATTCATTTCAATCCAGGAATAACAGTCCAAGATGGAGCCGACTGGCTCTCTCTCTTAGATGGGTTGGCTATTGAATAAATCAATCTAAGGGAGCCCGACCACTGTAAAGCACAAAGAAACCAATCAGTGTGTGTGTGTGTGTGTGTGTGTGTGTGTGTGTGTGTGTGTGTACAACCCACCCTTCATTTCAACCCAGATTGGAGAAATATATTCTATTCGATTCTATCTTCTTTTATTAGAATCTTTTTTTTGTGTGGTCTGGATGGTCTTCTACAGTAATCAGCATTAGGGCTACTGTTCATAAAAATAATCATCATGACTACAACACCATCATGGATCGCGTTGATGATGATTTATGGTAGATAGCTGCACAGATGGTGTGAGTTAGAACGTGCTAGCTAGGAATTTATCAGTGATAAACAAACAGGCTGCTATCATATCAACAAAAGCAAGGAAGATTGCAAAATAGTTGGGAAGAGATTTTCGATGTACCGAATCCATGGCACGTGGTTTATGAACTGATACACAAAACAATGCTGGATTCAAAACTTAAGAGTTTTTCTATTTGAATGATCATACAAAATTATTGCAATAAATAGAATGTTACATATATGGGGATACAACCATCCCAGCTTTGCAGATTTTGCTGCGAAGAGACAGAATCATTAGATCATTTGTTTTGGTACTGTCCATATGTAGCTTGTTTTTGGTTGTAGGTTCAGGAATGGCTGAAGAATTACAACATTTACTGTACCTGGAGCTAACTCTGCAAATAGCACTGCTGGGTGATTTAAAAAGTCATAGTCAGTCAATCAATAATATAATAATACTCTTAGCAAAAATGTTTATCTTTATTTTAAAGAAAATCTCATAAWATCTAAGAGAATAGAAAGGTTCAGAACTTTTGTGTAATATCACAGCACAGTTGAAAAATATATGGCAAATAGAAATCAAAACTGGATGGTCTTCAGAAATAGATGGGAGGGGAAGAGGGTAGCTGAAGATTGGGACTAAAAACAAACAAATGATTGTAAAATGTACTGTGTGCGTAAAATGTATATAGTATGTATAGGCTGGAAGTTGAAGACTAAGTGTTGTTGTRCATTAGTTTACCCCAATTAGGGGAGGGGTGGTAGGGTTAGGGGAAAATAATAATAAATACATACAAACAAATTGATAGTATGTGGATAACAGTTRAATGTAACATAAAAAGCCTGAAGTAACAGTAAAATGTATTCGATAGATGTGCTATTGATAAGTCTGCTAATCAGTATCCTTAGGGAAATACTGTCCACAAAGTATGAAGATCCATTATATATAATAGAAATCGCCTCACATGTCCTCTCGTTTGTCTCCATAACAAATAGCCTGTTTTCACGCTGCTATGCTCACTGTTCAATGTGTTCAAAGGAGCCCTGACCCCTGCTGCTCCGGCCAGAGGCGATGATGGCCACACAACCAGAGGGTCAGGGGTCAATACGGATGCTCCTTATTGACCATTACAGCTGTCCTGGGATCAGAGAGGAGCCTGGGATATGACAGGACTTAATCTTGAAATTAAAAAGGGGAGGGATGATCCATGCTGCAGGCAGGTGTGTGTGTTTTTGTGTGAGTTGCGTGTGTGCGTGTGTGTTGTACATGCGTGGTTTTGTGCGTGTGAGTGCAGCAAGGAGGAGCTGGTGGGAGGCGCTATAAAGGAGACAGGCTCATTGTATGGCTGGAATGCGATCAATGGAACAGAGTCAAACACACTAAACACATGGAAACAACGTATTTGACTCTGTTCCATTGATTCCATTCCAGCCATTACAATGAGCCTGTCCTCTTATAGCACCTCCCACAGCCTCCTCTGGTGTGCAGGCTGACACCTAACCCCGCAGACCTCAGCTCTAGGCGTCTGTTGACAAATCAAGGATCTGACGACCCACAACCTGTCCATCAACATCACAATGGTTAAAAACTCCTGCCTAGTTTTACCCTGCAGTGTGTGTGTGTGTGTGTGTGTGTGTGTGTGTGTGTGTGTGTGTGTCGCGAAATTGTATTGGTCGCGTACACGTATTTTGCAGTTGTTATCGCAGGTGCAGCGAAATGCTTCTGTTTCTAGCTCCAGCAGGGCAGTAATACTTAACAATACAAAATAATAACACACATGGTGTGTGTGGCTGAGGGACCACATGGTGTGTGAGCTGAGGGACCCACAATGGTGTGTGAGCTGAGGACCACATGGGTGTGTTGGCTGAGGGATCACACATGGTGTGTGTGAGCTGAGGGACCACATGGTGTGTGTGAGCTGAGGGACCCACATGGTGTGTGTGAGCTGAGGGCCCCACTATGGTGTGTGTGAGCTGAGGGACCCACATGGTGTTGTGGCTGGAGGACCACATGGTGTGTGTGCTGAGGACCCACCACATGGTGTGTGTGAGCTGAGGGACCCACATGGTGGTGTGAGCTGAGGGATCCACATGGTGTGTGTGAGCTGAGACTCCACATTGGTGTGTGTGAGCTGAGGGATCACATGGTGTGTGTGGGCGAGGACCCACCATGGTGTGTGTGACCTGAGGCCCACTGGTGTGTGTGACTGAGGACCCACATGGTGTTGTGTGAGCTGAGTCTTCACATTATTTTTGAATGAACACGTGCCACATCCACTTGTGTGAGAAATGACCAATTCAGAGTGAAATGTGTTGTTTTGCGGCATTAAAACCAACTTGGTCAATGACAATAACTTGTGAAGGAGTGTATCAGTGACATCATTATGTGGTGCAGAACATGGAGCACTCACTAACTGTTGTTATGAAGAGGACAGAGCAGTTGTACGGGGAAGGAGGGTTTCCAGCAGAAAGGCAGCATGGAGCTAGCTGTCAGTAGCATGGCTGTCTGGAGTTTTCTAAGAGAGAAAATGATCCGTGGGGCTTCTTTCATGTAGTCAAGAGCGAAGCAGAACACACACACACACACCACACACACACAACACAACCACACACACACACACACACCACACACACACACACACACACAACACACACACACACACACACACACACACACACACACACACACACACACACACACACACACACACACACACACACACCCACACACAACACACACACACATAAATCACGCTTTCCATGAGCCAGTCCACAGATCAACCAGCAGAGGGCAATCTTGAGGCTGAGGTTAGAGGGGTAGTACATTAGCCTCTAGTTCTGGAGATGAAGTCAGTTGAAAATCATTTTATGAGATATATTCATATTTCCAATGTTGTGTAATTGTGTAGTAATTCATTATCTACTTGGCATTTTGATTGTCCAGATGTTACTAATTGTTTGAGCAAGAACAAGAAGTAGTTGATTTGATTGTGTGACTGTGGAATCTGACGGGACTACCTAAAAACATGGCACAATTTTTCGTAGCAGGTTAGGAGAGCATGTTCGTTAATCCAACCATAACCCTTTTCCTAACCATCTAATTCTCCAAACCTGCTGCGTAAGTTCTCCTAACCTGCTATGAAAAAGTTGTAGCTGTATCAAGGTGACGTGTTTTTAGGGAATCTCGCAATCTAGTGGAAACCCTGTATCATGTGGTCAGTTCATCAGTACATTTGAAAAGAGTCTCCATCCAGTGTTTGTCTACATAGAGAGTTAACTGTTCACCAACTCAAGAACCCTTAAACCACAACACCAAACAAGAGTTAACATCAAGGTAAGTGTATTTGTTTATCCTACACTCATACACAGTGCTCTCCACAGACCAGTCAGTGTTTGTTTGACTCTCTCTCTATTTTCAACCGGATTCGAGGTCATGGTGGAAGTCAGTCTACAACATCTGAAGTCCACAGTCCATGTTTTCCCCCACCACTCTGTATCTGCGTCCGAAAATGGAACAGCCCTTGTCAAATGTAGTGAACTRCAAAGAGAATAGGGTGCCATTTGAGATGCACCCTTCATCTCTCTGCTAAGCCAAGCCTCAGGGCTACCCTACAGCACAGCACAACACATTTAGCACATAGACAGTGTATTCCCATGAATGCAATAGGCCTAGCCCATTGGTGCATTGTTTAGCTAGTACATGTATGTACCAATCACGTACTAGTACCCGAAAGGCATACGCTTTAGTATGAACATTTATAAGATACAGTATGCTAAGACTGCTATTTATCGTAATTAAGACAGTACAGGAAGAAGTCATCAGGGGTTTGCTACTATAACTAGATCTACAGGTTTAGGTGACACAGCTCCCAGCTACATACAGCCCTGGCTGCCTTGGTTCACAGTAAAGTGCTGTAATGACTATGTATGTATGAAGAGGGAGGAATCTCTCACACTTGTCTAGTTTGTGTTGAATGCACATTTGAACACTTTCTCTTGACTCAAAGCGGCACCCATCCATTTAAGCTGTCAGGGGTATTGACTGAGAGTTCCYACTACAACCAGCTAGCCTGCTGTTATGAAGGATAGCTACCCAGGAGAAATGCTGTTTTGATTTTGTTCTTGTAGGAGCAATCTGGGACTGGTACATCCCATCTCTACATTTGAGTGTGGTTACATTTCTCCAGTCCTTTCCCTCAGCTGTTTACCAACAAAGTGGTGGGTGTCTGCTGTTTTGTTGTTGTTGTTTTTTTATGTATTTTTAATTTKTATTATTATCACATGAATGCACTTCTCACACAGTAGGATCTGTGGACCAACCTCGTGTTGTGAGCTCTACATCCTTCTGTAGTTAGACTGCAGATAATTCTATGGAAGCTAGTTTGAATTCACTAGAAGAATTATTAGCCAGAGGCTAGCTCTAGATCCTTCCATTCATTTTTGGATTTGCATTCACTATATGCGGAGGGGAAGGAGTGGTTTCTGTGATGTTATCTTCGAGTGACAGCTCAGTGGAGTATAGCACCCTATACTGCTAGGGAACTGAGAGATGACATCTGTCAAATGACTTATTCAGATGATGTGAGAGAGTGAGGTCACCTGAGCTATGGAGAAAAATGGGCTGAATCCCAAATGGCACCCTATTTCCATATATAGTTCACTACTTTTGACTAAAGTCCCCACAGGGCTCTAGTCAAAACTAGTGCACTACTGTATGTAGGGAATAGGGTGCCCTTTGGGATGGAGACAGATGGGTTGGTGGATCTAAAAGACATCGTTTATTATTTTTTTACTGCATTGGATTRGTAATATCATTAAAGAGAGTGTGAACTAGAGTTGGGACGATACCGATCACTTATCGCAGGCATTTTGCTAATATCGTTCATTACGATAAGTAGTCTATACTAGAGAAATGTGAAGTTTGGGTGATTAACGGGTCAATTGATGGCTACAACCATCAAACTAGTAGTAGTAGTTTAAAGGACAATAAAAAAAACTGTGGTGCACATTAATGTTATAAACGTATCATTATATAGAGCTAGGTGAGACAAGGTGGTGCACATTAATGTTATAAACGTATCATTATATATATCGTAATCGCATCGATTTTTGTCCATATCGCACAGCTCTAGTGTGAACAAGAAAGTGATCTAATTTCCCTGATAGGACTAGTAGTGTTTGATGTTGTTTGACCTCTTCAAATGACGCCATTTTGAGTCACCGTTTTCACCTTCCCCTGACTCTATACATTTACACTGGCTTTACTACACTGATGTGCAACATTGTTCAGTGGAGATGAATAAACCACAAGTAAATCACTTCAAATTGTATTCCTTCTGAGAGGAAARTCAGACTCCCAACTGTGTCCCAAATGGCACACTATTCACTAGTGCACTACTTTTGGGTGCAATACTTTTTGCACTACCTTAGGGCTCTGGTCAAAAGTAGTGCACTACATAGGGGATAGTGTGCCATTTGGGAGGCATCCCCAGACTCACTCAGTATGCTCCCACTTCTTATAGAAACCTCTGGTGTTGCTYCTGATGAGTCAGCACACAGGAGCACGTTGATAGCGGAATCATTGTTCAGTGCACACCCAGTAGGATATGACCTCACACTGTCCATGGGTTCCTGAATATAGAGGTCATCTTACTATACACTACTTACTGACTCTCSCAATGGCATCACCTTCTCAGTCTGCATGACATTACATTTAGCAGACACGCTTATCCAGAGCGACTTACAGTTAGTGCACTGCATTCATCTTAAGAGAGCTAGGTGAGACAACCACATACAGTACCACAGTTGTAGTAGGGTAAATACATTTGAATTCAATCACTTTTTGACAGCAACCCTGTCAAGAATGTTCCCCACATGTTTTTCCATGGTAGAAGTGGTCAGAAGTGGTCACTGCCAAAGGGGGTGGAGTTGCAATCTACTGCAGAGACAGTCTGCAGAGTTCTGTCATGCTATCCAGGTCTGTKCCCAAACAGTTCGAGCTTCTACTTTTAAAAATCCACCTTTCCAGAAATAAGTCTCTCACTGTTGCCACTTGTTACAGACCCCCCTCAGCCCCCAGCTGCACCCTGGACACCATATGTGAATTAATTGCCCCCCATTTATCTTCAGAGTTTGTACTGTTAGGTGACCTAAACTGGGATATGCTTAACAACCCGGCCGTCCTACAATCTAAACTAGATGCCTTCAATCTCACACAAATTATCATGGAACCTACCAGGTACAACCCCAAATCTGTAAACWCRGGYACCCTCATAGATATCATCCTGACCAACCTACCCTCTAAATACACCTCTGCTGTCTTCAACCAGGATCTCAGCGATCACTGCCTCATTGCCTGTGTCCGTAATGGGTCCACGGTCAAACGACCACCCCTCATCACAGTCAAACGCTCCCTAAAACACTTCAGTGAGCAGGCCTTTCTAATCGACCTGGCCCGGGTATCCTGGAAAGATATTGACCTCATTCCGTCAGTAGAGGATGCCTGGTTATTCTTTAAAAGTGCTTTCCTCACCATCTTAAATAAGCATGCCCCATTCAAAAAATGTAGGAATAGATATAGCCCTTGGTTCACTCCAGACCTGACTGCCCTTGACCAGCACAAGAACATCCTGTGGCGAACTGTATTAGCATCGAATAGCCCCCWSGATATGAAACTTTTCAGGGAAGTTAGGAACCAATATACACAGGCAGTTAGGAAAGCAAAGGCTAGCGTTTTCAAACAGAAATTTGCAACCTGTAGCACAAACTCCAAAAAGTTCTGGGACACTGTAAAGCCCACGGAGAATAAGAGCACCTCTTCCCACTGCTGCCCACTGCACTGAGGCTAGGAAACACTGTCACAACCGATAAATATACGATAATCGAGAATTTCAATAAGCATTTTTCTATGGCTAGCCATGCTTTCCACCTGGCTACCCCTACCCCGGTCAACAGCTCTGCACCCCCCACAACAACTTGCCCAAGCCTCCCCCATTTCTCCTTCAACCAAATCCAGATAGCTGATGTTCTGAAAAAGCTGCAAAATCTGGACCCCTACAAATCAGCTGGGCTAGACAATCTGGACCCTCTTTTTCTAAAATTATCTGCCGCAATTGTTGCAACCCCTCTTACTAGCCTGTTCAACCTCTCTTTTGTATCGTCTGAGATCCCCAAAGACTGGAAAGCTGCCACGGTCATCCCCCTCTTCAAAGGGGGAGACACTCTAGACCCAAACTGTTACAGACCTATATCTATCCTGCCATGCCTTTCTCAGGTCTTCGAAAGCCAAGTTAACAAACAGATCACCGACCATTTCGAATCCCACCGTACCTTCTCTGCTATGCAATCTGGTTCCCGAGCTGGTCATGGGTGCACCTCAGCCACACTCAAGGTCCGAAATTATATCATAACCACCATCGATAAGAGACAATACTGTGCAGCCGTATTCATCAACCTGGCCAAGGCTTCGACTCTGTCAATCACCACATTCTTATCGGCAGACTCAACAGCCTTGGTTTCTCAAATGACTGCCTTGCATGGTTCACCAACTACCTCCCAGACAGAGTTCAGTGTGTCAAATCGGAGGGCCTGTTGTCTGGACCTCTTGCAGTCTCTATGGGGGTACTACAGGGTTCAATTCTCAGGCTGACTATTTTCTCTGTATACATCAATGATGTCGCTCTTGCTGCTGGTGATTCTCTGATCCACCTCTACCTCTACACCTTGCAGACGACACCATTCTGTATATTTTGGCCCTTCTTTAGACACTGTGTTAACTAACCTCCAGACGAGCTTCAATGCCATACAACTCTCCTTCCGTGGCCTGCTCTTAAATGCAAGTAAAACTAAATGCATGCTCTTCAACCGATCGCTGCGCGCACCTGCCCGCCCGACTAGCATCACTACTCTGGATGGTTCTGACTTAGAATATGTGGACAACTACAAATACATAGGTGTCTGGTTAGACTGTAAACTCTCCTTCCAGACTCATTTTTAGCATCTCTAATCCAAAATTAAATCTATAATTGACTTCCTATTTTGCAACAAAGCATCCTTCACTCATGCTGCCAAACATACCCTCGTAAAACTGACTATCCTACCGATCCTTGACTTCGGCTACATCGGCGATAGCCTCCAACACTCTACTTAGCAAATTGGATGCAGTCTATCACAGTGCCATCCGTTTCATCACCAAAGCCCCATATACTACCCACCACTGCGACCTGTATGCTCTCGTTGGCTGGCCCTCGCTTCATATTCGTCGCCAAACCCACTGGCTCCAGGTCATCTATAAGTCTTTGTTAGGTAAAGCACCCCTTCTTATCTCAGCTCACTGGTCACCATAGCAGCACCCACCCGTAACATGCGCTCCAGCAGGTATATTTCACTGGTCTCTCCCAAAGCCAATTCCTCATGTGGCCACCTTTCCTTCCAGTTCTCTGCTGCCAATGACTGGAACGAATTGCAAAAATCACTGAAGCTGGAGACTCATATTTCCCTCACTAACTTTAAGCATCAGCTATCAGAGCAGCTTACAGATCATTGCMCCTGTACATAGCCCATCTGTAAATAGTCCATCCAACTACCTCATCCCCATATTGTTATTTATTTAATTTAAATATATATATATYTTTGCTCCTTTGCACCACAGTATCTCTACTTGCACATTCATCTTCTGTACATCTATCACTCCAGTGTTTATTTGCTAAATTGTAATTATTTTGCCACTACGGSCTATTTATTGCCTACCTCCGTAATCTTACTACATTTGCACACACTGTACATAGACTTTAATATTGTGTTATTGACTGTATGTTTGTTTATTCCATGTGTAACTCGGTGTTGTTGTTTGTGTCGCACTGCTTTGCTTTATCTTGGCCAGGTCGCAGTTGTAAATGAGAACTTGTTCTCAACTGGCCTACCTGGTTAAATAAAGGTGAAAAAAAGAAAAAAAAAGAAGGACCTGGACCTGACAGCTGAAACGTTTTGCATACCCCACCCTACCATGAGACATCCATGTCTTCATCACTGGAAAAGATGAACAGTTGAGTTTGATGTCATTAAAAAAGCTTATAAACAGAGTTGTTTTGTTCATATGCACATATGTTGTAGCTTAAACCTTATTTTACATCGTCTGAGGTTTTTGTGTTGTGCCCACCATCGGTTGAGACACAACATGCTGTTGAATGCACGCCCACTGTTTGTTAGCAAAGCTGCATTTCCATCAATATTTCACGCATGCAGGCAGCTATGAGACATGACAGTGTAGTTCCAATCTGGGGTGTCTTGAATGCATTTCCACAGCTTAGWACATCAACATAAATGGGCCAGATTTTACAAAAGAGGGGAAGTACTTACACCAAGAACATCCAGTTCACTTCTTAAAAGCCATTGAAAAGATTCATAGGGGAATTCACTGTCTAAGTACATGAGTAACAGTGCGTGCTTAGGTTGAGGCAAAGTTCAAAGTAGACATCGAGGCAACAATACCGTGACTCCCAGCTCAAATGGCTCTTTCTGCTCTCTCCTCTGGATCCATGCACAGTACCTGGGTTCTGGGAGACATCAATCCTGCTAGTATACACATCCCTCCACTGTGGAAGATATAGCCTGCGTCCCAAATAGTACCCTATTCCCTATACAGTGCACTATTTGGGACGCAGTACTAGACGTTGGCCCTGGAATTATTTCCCCGCCACAGTCCCTGACAGACATAAAGAAATGTCACAAATGTACACTACCGTTCAAAAGTTTGGGGTCACTTAGAAATGTCCTTGTTTTTGAAAGAAAGCAAATGTTTTGTCTATTAAAATAACATAAAATTGATCAGAAACACAGTGTCGTAACTGGAAACATTCTCAACGCAAAACACCAGTCTCAACGTCAACAGTGAAAAGGCTACTGGCCTTCTAGGCAGAGTTGCATAGAAAAAGCCATATCTCAGACTGGCCAATAAAAAGAAAAGATTAAGATGGGCAAAAGAACACAGACACTGGACAGAGGAACTCTGCCTAGAAGGCCAGCATCCCAGAGTCGCCTCTTCACTGTTGACATTGAGACTGGTGTTTTGCGGGTACTATTTAATGAAGCTGCCAGTTGAGGACTTGTGAGGCGTCTGTTTCTCAAACTAGACACTCTAATGTACTTGTCCTCTTGCTCAGAGTCAGGTAACCTGTTTAACATCCCATCTGAAAGACAGCATCCTACACAGTGCAATGTCCCCAATCACTGCCCTGGGGTATTGGGATATTTTTTTAGACCAGACTAAAGGGTGCCTCCTTCCGGCCCTCCAACACCACTTCCAGCATTATCTGGTCTCCCATCCAGGGACTGACCAGGACCAACCCTTCTTAGCTTCAGAAGCAAGCCAGCAGTGGGATGCAGGGTGGTATGCTGTTGGCAAATTTAAGGTTATGCATTAGGGTTAGCAGTGTGGTTAAGGTTATGGTTAGTTTTAGTTTAAAAAATAAAATTATACTTAGTTTTTATTGTTGGAACACAAAGAGAGTACAAATAAAGTAAAATAAAAGAACAACAAAAAAAGATCTGGCAGTTACAGTGCACGTCATACCTTCATCATCATAT